>NC_061862.1:40963548-41177272 GCF_907164915.1 Impatiens glandulifera | reverse complement strand
TTACTGTCCCATTGACGAACGAGCCTTCCTCACAAACAAAAAATAGACCAAATGTCAAAATAAACAAACATAAACTATGCCATATCATTGTTGTCTCTACTGATTGGAATGATACAAAAAAACAAAAATAGATTTTCATCACGTAAACTGGCCTTGTATGAACGAACATTAATCACGAATCATAATAATGAAATGAAATGATAGGAGGACGTAATCTATCAATCTATGGTGGAAATTGAGTGAAGAATAGAATAATCAGATCGTGGAAGCCCTAATCCATGAAGAAGATAAATAAACTAACCTTCAAAGCCCTAATCCGTGAAGCAGCAGTTCGATACATGGTGATGATTTGAGGTGGAAAAGAAGAACCCTAAAAACGAAATCTTTATATTCGATAATCACAAGGTAGAGAAAATAAAGGAAACGGACCTGCGGCGTGTGTTGTGAGTGACGGAGAGAACACGTGTCTCTCACGTGCTTTCAGGATTGGTTTTGTAGGCTAGGTGAAATTGGGCCCCAACAGCTTCGGATATCGGTATCTTTGGACTGACAAGATATATCTCAAAAGCCCAATCTTTATTGGACTGCTAAAACATTTTTTTAAATCATACAATAAATATATTTTGTTGAGTGGTCTTATTTAAAAATTGAGATTGTTTAAATAGTATGATTTATGTTAATTATGAGAAAATTGGTTGTTTTTGGTTGGTAAAAAAAAAGGTGAAAAGATAAAGTATAATTTAAAATAGAAATATTTTTTTCAAAAATTGGTTGATCTGTCGAGAGTTAATCGTTTTTCGAGACTTACGAGCTGATAACCTATTGAGTACGTTTTTATTTTTTTATTTTTTATTTTTTTTATTTATTTTCTTTTATGTCATTTTTGCCGTTGTGCTCAAAATTTTACCATTTTCATTAATATTGACATTTAAAAAATGTAGTATTTTGATTAATGAATTAGTGACGTGATTGATGAGAGATAGTTAAATGATGTTTGAATTATTTAAATACAGGGACGGACTCAGATTCAGAGGTGGTGGGATTGCAAACAATTTAGAGTGGACTTAAATAAATAACGATAAATTTTTAATAAAACTAGTTAATAAAGTAAATTTTACCATTTATTTAATAATTAGATAAAAAAACATTGAATTATATTGATTTTTTTTTAATATGAGGTAATGTCACATTTTTCTCGAGGTGTGTTTCAGCCCACCCGAGCCTCTACATAAATCCGTCCATATAATTAATAAACCCAATTGAAAAATGCTTAAATTATCAAATTTATAATTTACTATAGCTTTGTATTATTGTGTGATTCATTCAAATTAAATGAATATATTCTAAAACATAAAACATAATAGTATTGGACTTATATAGAAGAAATAGCAAATTTTTTCTTGGTTAAACAAAATGCCATTTTTCCCAAAAAAAATAAAATAAAATAAAATAAACTATATGTTATCTGTTGGTAAGAATAGGCTTTCTAATCTTGTGATCCTCAATTAACTTTTGTGTGCATATTAGTGAAGATTAGTATATAAATCTAGTATAAAAAATGAATTTAAGGCATCAACCTCTAAAGTCAACTTGATTTTTTTTATTATTACAAAAACGTTTAAAAGGAAACTTGTATAAATGTCTTTCCACACATAGAACTGGATGCCTCTTGATGAGTTGTTGGACCATCTTCTAGCCAATATCTAGAATGAGAATATATTATGTTACCATTAGATCTTTGTGATAGACAGCACTTGAAAGGGACAACTATTAAAGGGCTTCATCGTCCAATTAATATTAGAAGAGTTTTCAAAGTTTGATAGGAACATGACACATGTTTACCTTATTGTTGTGTCGGCTCAAGACCACAAAAAAAACAAATATATTTTTTAATAAAATAAAGTTCAAAAAAAAAATTTCACTATTGATGAAAATTTTATTTTCTTTGTTTTTAAACCACACAACTTAAGTTTTGAATACCATAGAACTTGTCTATGTTATATACCTCCTATATGATGATGCAAGAACTCAAAACACAATTAATTAAATTTAGATTAAATCATTTTATATTAATTTTTAACGTTAATAAATAATATATCTATCATGTTTTATAAAAAAATGGAGAAAGTAAAAGTTTTATATACCACCACAGAATTAACTATATTTGTATTAGTAGTGTATAAAATAATTTGAAGATCGATATTTACTAAAATTATCATAGTATGATTGCGTTATAAGAATTAAAAGTAACATTAATATTTTATATTATAATTTAAAAATATTTTTACTTAAAATTAATAATTTATATCACATTTAAAAAAAAAATCATTTGAAATCGATAAATATTATATGGTAAGAAAAATACTAAAATATAGTAAAAGGAAAATAAAAGATAGAGATCAATTGTTCTAGATTATTTATCAAAGAAATAAATATGTGAAAGTTTATAGTATTAAACAAATATTTATCTATTTTACATAAATTTATAATATTTTCTAATATCTTAATTAACTCTTTAAAATTAACCTACAAAATTATGATAAAAGAAAAGAAAATTATATAATTAGGAGATAATAGTAAAATCCAAAAAATAATAAAAAAATATAATAGGTATATATGTAAAAGTTATATGGTTGTAACGAATAAATTAAAATTTAAAGTATACTGGCATGTTAAAATATTATTTATTTATTTATATATATATATAAATACTTTTAATATTTTTAACCAAAAAAAAATTATTATTTCTCAAAATTATCCCTTATCGTTAATATTTTTTCTCTATTAGAGTTTTAAATAATCTTATACCCAACCAATCTAAAAAAAGATAATGTTCATTAGCCCCGCAAGATCTATGTAGGGCTTGGATAGACTTAAAAATAACAGTTCAGATCTTCTGCTACCGATTGCCGTGTTCCCCTGTGGCGCACCAATCAGATTGCAGCATTATTAATTTAATAATAAATCAATCTGGGCAGGAGACGGAGGGAGGGAGAATCCGGAATCCGGGTTTAGGCCCGGGTTCACACAAGACGCCGTTAACGGAAGCGCCCGTTAACGCCAGGAAATAATATAATATTCAGATAATACCCAGATAAGATATCTTCGCTCTGATCTACACGCCCGTTGCCATGACCCTCATGTAAACCCCGCATACCCACCCATGAGAAGAACGCCTGCCGTTCATGAAAATACATTACACGTCCATGTAAAGACCGAATTGACAGTCATATTATATTTACGTTTTTTTAAATATTAATTTAATTTATTAAATAACACAGGCAGCGATATAATATTCGCTTCAAGTAATTCAATCTTTTATTTTCTTGGATTTTTTTTTTATTTTTTTTATTTCATTTTTTTTGCCTCGAGACTCTCTGGAGCGAAGATATATTTGCTCAATTCATTCTAATAAAAACCTCATGTAAAACCCACCTACCCACCCATGAGAAGACCGCTTGACTACCATGTAAAGACACTTACCCGTCTATGTGAAGACCAAAATTACATGGATTTTATATTTCCGTTTATTAAATATTAATTCAATTAATTGAAGATGACATGCAGCAACCGAACAAATCTTCGCCTCAATTACCGGCTAGGTTTTTTTTCATATTTTTTTTTTATTTTTTTTTTTTTGCCTGGAGACTCTCTGGAGCGAAGATATATTTGCTTCAATTCATTCTAATAAAAACCTCATGTAAAACCCCCCTACCCACCCATGAGAAGACCGCTTGACTACCATGTAAAGACACTTACCCGTTTATGTGAAGACCAAAATTACATGGATTTTATATTTCCGTTTATTAAATATTAATTCAATTAATTGAAGATGACATGCAGCAACCGAACAAATCTTCGCCTCAATTACCGGCTAGTTTTTTTTTCCTATTTTTTTTTATTTCTTTTTTTTTGCCTGGAGACTCTCTGGAGCGAAGGTATATTTGCTTCAATTAATTCATTACTTTTTTTTCTTTATTTCAATTTTTTCGCTGGAAAAGAACATTTGTTCGCCTAGACCATGTTCCATGTAAAATGGATTGAATAGTCGCTTCTCGAGAGAACACTTATTCGCCCCTAGTCCCTGTGTCATGTTACATGGAATGAATAGTCGCTTTTCGAAAGAAGACATGTTCGCCCCGGTTACATGAATATATATACCCCCTAATATGATTATTTTATTATCATTTCCGCCCGATTCATCTCTATCTCTTCCTGCCTCCTTTTCACGGCGATTCGTAACCGGCTCCCCGTCGACCGAACCTGAATCCACATCTTCACGACTCCACAATGGTACGTATTCCTGACTAGTAGCTTTTAATATTTAGGATTATGGAACTACTACACTAGATTCTGTTATGTGATGTTGTTGTCTCTTTAATCTTTTGGAAACCCTACTCTCAAAATGTTACCTTGACTGTAAATCAATGTTATTTAGGAAAACTTACCTAGTGTTGTGTTTTGTGATATTATTTCCCTGAAACCCTAGTACATACTCACAAAGACCGTTTTTTTTTCATGCACGTGCAGGCTGCCTCAGCATCCGTCCAAAACTTTGGCAAAGATTGGATTTTATGCCCAAATCAATTAACAAGTGAAGAGATAGTACTCTTCGTTACATTTCTCCCTTTTTTTCCATATTGTTTAAGTTTTCATCCTGTTTAACTGAAATATTATGATTGTTCTTAAACAGCACTTGATGCAACAATATGCTAACACATGTGGTGCCACGGTGTCAATGAGGTGGCGAGACGATGTTACCCACGTCATAGCATCCACCGATTCTAATGGTGGATGCGGTCGCACTATCAAAGTATTGAAGGGCATATTGAACGGGAGTTGGGTCCTTACCATTGATTGTGAGACTCTGTTATTCTTAACCCTTTACTGTTAACTCAATATTCATTTTCACATATATGAAACTAAAAACACCTATTGCTTTTATACAGGGATAAAATCATCAATCAGATTTAACTGTTACGTGGACGAGGAACCATACGAGGTGCAGCGAGATAATCATGGGACTGTGGGCGGTCCAAGAGCTGGCAGAATGCGTTATTTGAACAATGTAAGTTTTGTCTTATTCCCTCCTCCATATGATATTCAATTGTCCATCATTACTAATAATGTATTGTATTTTCTTTCAGCTGCCCAAACTCTTCGACAGTTACACCTTCATATTTGCAGGGGAATTCATCCCGGCTTACAAACTTGATCTTATGGGGTTTGTAATTGCTGGAGGAGGTACAACTAAAGAAATGGAGAATCCATTTGTCGAGCCCGAGGACGACAAAACTATAGTTGTATACGACAAGTCTAGGCACGATGTTAATGAACTTGTTTGGGTATTTGAGGCAGAGAATCCTCTGAAGACATATTTGGATGTGTTTGGTGTTCCTCACACAAGCTTGCTAGAATCCATTGCTGCTTGTGATTTGCAGCCTTTGTTTTTGTAATAGACATGTGTTGGTTTAATTTTTTACTTAATATTTGAATATTTTGCATTCTTGAAAATTCAATGTCATATTTGATTTCAGAATTATGTTTTTTGTTCTTCGAATTGTTTTTTTTTTTAAACATCAGCCTTATATTTAACTAAATCTTGAAACATTAACAAATACTGTATAAATTGAAGTATAAATTTGATAAATAATTAATATTTTTTAAAACTACTGTCAAAATAATATTTGTGAAACAATTGTCAAAACAATAATGTGAAGAAATCTTCGCTTACTGATTGATTGATTGATTTATTAATTTAATTTCATAATAATTTTTGTCATTTAATTATTAAAATGAAATAATTTTTTTAACAAGTCACCTCACCGCCACCTAACACCTGCCACCTTTTCATTAAATGCTGCATGCAGCAAGCCATGCTGCTAAGCTAGACAACTTTGTACTCTTCTCTCTCTCTACTGTACGACCATTTCTTCGCCGGAGTTATACTACATTGTCTACCATCGACCTCTCCTTCGCCGGAGACTTCATTATAATATCAATCCGTCTTCCTAAATTATAAAATGGTATGTTTTTGAATGTCATCTATACCTCCTTTACTTTTCTTCCCAACCTTTTCTATGTTTTTTGAATCATCGACATGAAATGTTCTGTTCTTTTTGATTATCAGGAAGGAATACGTCTCAGCGAGAATGATATGGACGAGAATGATATTATTGATTTAAGGTAACATTTTTTAACTTCTCCAATTTTTGTAGTGCACATGTAAGCGAAGATCTCTTCACTACTATATTATGAGATAATATCTTATGAAGCGAAACTATATTCGCCTAATATTACAATCTTCATACTGTTGAAGTGAAGCATTCTTCGCTTATATTGTTTTCATTTTCCAATAATCTACAAACCTTTATTTTCCACTTGTTCAAACTGAACAACGAATCTGCTACTTGTCGTCGTCAATTGAATTTCGATGGAAACGGCCAACCTTTGGAGGACATCGAATCCAACTTCATTCCACTTTTAGGTAGAGAATTTGAGAGTGAAGAAGAAGGCTACGTATTCTACTTAGCATACGCTAAACTAATAGGATTTGGTATAAGGCGCAGTTCAAAACACGTAGACAAGGAGGGTAAAATACTGGATAGAGTTTTTTGTTGTAGTGCACAGGGTGAACGGGGAAAGGACAAACGTGATGTCTATGTGAAACGTAGACGTTCTGTGACTCGGTTCTGTTGTGAAGCGAAATTGAGGATAAAGCGTGCAGACAATGGAAAGTTCCAAGTGGTAAATTTTATTAGTGATCATAGTCATCCTCTTTGCAAGTCCAAAGAAAACTCACCTGTATAGATGCCATAGGAATATTTCTGCAGTTGCAGGCTTACATATCGAGATGGCCACTAACGTGGGATTCCTCCTAAGTCATCACATGCTCTAATGTCTAAACAAATCGGTGGAAGGGAGAATCTAGGTTTTCTTCCTGAGGATTACAAAAATTACCTGCGCACGAAAAGAACCAGAGAGTGTAATTTTGGGGAAACAGGGGGTGTATTAGAGTATTTGCAGAACAAACAATCCAATGATCCTGGTTTTTTATAATGCTTTTCAACTTGATGCGGACGATTTGATAACGAATATTTTTTGGTGTGATTCCAACATGCGGTCCGATTATTCATACTTCGGAGACGTGGTCAGTTTTGACACCACATACAAGAAGAATAATGAAGGTCGTCCAGTTGCGCTTTTTGTAGGTGTCAATCATCACAAACAATCAATTCTTTTTGGAGCAGCTCTATTATACGATGAAACTGCGATGACTTTTGATTGGTTGTTTGAGACTTTCACCAAAGCTATGCATGGGAAAAAACCAAAAACCATTCTTACAGATCAAGACGCTGCCATGGCTAAGGCCTTGGCGTCTCAATGGCCCGAAACAAATCATCGTCTCTGTATTTGGCACATATTTCAAAATGCAGCCATACATCTTAGCTCGGTGTTCCATAATTTCAGAGATTTTTCTAAGGATTTTTCTTCGTGTATATATGATTTTTGAAGAAGAGATAGAGTTTGTTGAAGCTTGGAATCAAATGTTGACAAACTACGGGCTTGAAAACAACGATTGGTTGAAACGCATGTTTAGCATCAGGCGAAAGTGGGCATTAGTGTATGGACGACAAATGTTTTGTGCTGATATGACGACAACACAGAGAAGTGAGAGTATGAACAGTATGTTGAAAAGGTACTGCTCCTACAAACACAAGTTTTTAGAATTTTTCAAACACTTGAAAGACTACTTGATGAAAGAAGATATGATGTGTTGAAGGCTGATTTCAAATCAATTACCAGCCAACCAAGTCTTAACTATCCAGTTTTGATCTTAAAGGATGCCTGCAAAGTTTACACCCCAGAGGTCTTTAAGTGCTTTGAACAACAATGGTTTATGTCGCATGATTGTGGTGTTGAAATGTTAGAGGATGTTGACACACACAGAAAATACAAGGTAACACCCCACACTAGGAGATGCTCTCATACAGTTATAGTTCATAAGAATGACGATAAGAATATCGAGTGTAGCTGCTGTAAATTTGAATTTGGAGGGATTTTGTGTGCTCACATCCTAAAGATTTTCACAACGATTGACGTGTTGAAGATTCCTCCGGCGTTGATATTGAAGAGGTGGACAAGAACAGCCAAAGATGGAATATTTGGAACTGATCCAATCGTGGACAGTACTAATGTTGATCCGAGTGAGCTTCATAACATAAGATACAGAGATTTGTGTGGGTTGTCCATGCATTTATTTAACAAGGCAGCCGAAAGAGATGACACTTACAATCATGTCAAAGAAATTATGCTGAGCCAGTGCACGTTTGTGGATAAAAAATTGCAGGAGAGTATAAATATGCAAACTCCACCAACCGGTTTATCACGTTCGGCCGAGGGTGCCCCTGTTCAAGCAAAAGGAATGAAAACTAAGAAGCCAACAAAGTCGGGTAAGAGAAGGAAAGGTGGACTGGAGAAGAACTCAAGAAAACGAAAATCAACAAGAATAACTAGTGAATCACATATTCCGGTATGAAATTGCTGACTTACCCTTCTTTACTAATAATTGTGTTATTAATATTCATATAATAACATACTTTTAAATAAATTTGATATTCCTTTCCAGCCATCAAGTGCAATGCCAACGACAACTCCTCAGTTCTCAACTCCTCAACAATGGGACGAAAGTTTCAGCATGGACGCCAATACTCCGTTCACTGTTCTTTTGTCATCTCAACTATCGAATTCCAGTTTCATGTGAAATCTGATATGTATATAGTATTGTATGTACGTTGGATTTGAAACAAAGAATAAGGTCGAATGTATGCATGCGAAGTTTTATGAAATACCAAATGAATGACCACACTAATTCATTTCTAAAAAATTACAAACACCTATATCAATCGAATATTTATTCGCCCCAAGTCAACTAATATTAAGTATCCTTTTAGTTGCAAATTGAGAAAATGAAACATAATACTGAGGCGAAGATGTTTTCGCTTGAACCTAACCATATTTGTCTGATGAAATTGATCTATATGTTGAAACTGGTATTTACATGTCGGGGTAAGTGCAGTGACATGACAAGTCATCCCGCTTCTCATGGATGAGATGGTGGCTTTACATTATCAATAACGTGAGGCGAATATGTATTCGCTTCATAGAAAATATGTCTAAGAGGCGAATATTTATTCTCTTCATATTTCTTTCATGAAATTCGAGGCTTCACATCTATATTTTATGAAGAGAAGGTCTTTGAAGCGAATATTTATGCGGATCATGTTTATTTCACTTAATTTATTCATTTAACACATAATTGAACAAGTATTTGAAAATCAAATTTCATAAAAAACACACTTCATGTATACACGTTCATTAGTGTGAGGATGTGAAGTAACAATTTTTGAGAATTGAAATTACACAACATATTCTTTACTGTAACAATAAATCATTACAATTATAGGAATAGTTTAATTACCCCATCTGTCTATGAGTACATTATTGTACTCATGTGAACTAAAATTCTTTGTAAAATTTAATTCCACAATATGTATACAGTTCCCAATTCATTGACTAATCCATTTACGGCAGGAATTGTAGACATCGCTCCTGGCCTTGTTTAGCTCCGAGCCAATGACACGCCAACAGTATTCCATCCTCAATGTCTTTATTTGGTTCCTTACATTTCTTTTAACTCCAAAGCCAGTTTTCCACCCCTTCACCTCACCTTCATACGTCTCCATGTGTCTCATGCAAAAAATGCCGCAGTCAGTGTAATTCTTTGAATCCTGCCATGGCAATTTCAGACATATCTTTTCCAAACCGCCATACTTTTTAGCAAGAACGGGGTCTACATCGTTCATATATTGTTGAATGTAGTCATCCTGATACATCATTACAAACAACATTATGTAATGTATTTTAGTGCTACTAGAATTCCAAAATTGAACTGTTTTAAATTTTAATTGTAGTGTCATACCAAGATTTTTGCATTCTTATATCTTCTTTCGAAGGGCGATTGCATAGGTGACTCCCGTTATCAATTACTTGAAAATTGCCTTTGTATGAAGTTATAGCAAACAAGGTAGAAATGTCTGTCATCAATGATTGGGGAAAAACAACTGTGGATAGAATTAGAAAAGATTAGATTTGAACTGAGTGGTAAATGATATTATAAGGTATGACAGCCAGAGATGTACTTACGAGGTCCACTTCCCAGAGGTCCATTTTTGAAATTTGGAAAGCACGACCTTCTAGACAGAACCTGTCATTGAATTTTTCTCGCGTAGTTATCCCACCTTCACGAAAAATCTGTTTACAGCAGTCTTTAGTCTCACAAGAATAACATAATTGATAAATAACAGTGCTAGTACAACTTACGGTGAGCACGGTTGTGTAGAAAATCTTCTTGTAACGAGATTTGACATTTTTCCTACAAGGTTGTGCAAAATGTATGACCAAACATCAATAATCATACTGTCTACCCAGGTTTGATTAGCCATTGTGAGCATGTCCCCGGCGCGTCACGTGTAGACATAGGTGTTCCGCAATAAATAACAGTTCACTGCATGAAAACAGCAAAACATTTTTCAAGATGGTGTGCAATTCCTATTTTTTATGAATAATTAAGCATTTACAGCAAACATTACCTTGGATCAAGTCCTCCAGCAAATACGAAACCCACAAAAATCTTCTGAAAGTTTGTTAGTTTCTTGTCATCCCTAAACATTTATTGAATTGTGGTGTTTTCAAAGCTGTAGGCAATTCCAATGCTTTAACCCATTCTGTCGTTTGCATGTTTGGACGAGAAGAGCCATTTTGAAGTGGCGGGTAGTACACTGGAGATGCCTTCTTCCGGTTCATTCTTTACTATCTCCAAAGAATAGGCGGGTGTGAAATGGCGTTAGTAGACTGGAGATGCCTTCTTCAGGTTCATTCTTTACTGTCTCCAATGACGAGGCGGTTTGAAGTGGCTGTGGTAGCTTGGAGATGTATTCTTCAGGTTCCTTTTTAACTATCGCCAAAGAAGGGGAGTTTTTGTTGGTTTCGGTTTGGATGACATCGGTTAACCAATCAGTTTCAAATTTCGTGGGGCTTTTCTTTGGACATTTAAGGCCTTTGAAGGTCCTGCTTCCTCTTTTTTTTGGATAATTAGGGTAGGAGGCAAGGCTGGGGTGGTTGTAGTGCTGGGGTTCGTGTTGGTTTCTGTTTTGGGAGTAATTGGGTTGGCTTTGGGTTTGGCTTGTGCCATTGGAGGGGTTGTGGTTTTGAGTGGAGGAATGGGGTTTGCTTTGGGCTTGTCTTGTGCCATTGGAGGGGGTCTGGTTTTGAGTGGAGGAATGGGGTTTGCTTTGGGCTTGTCTTGTGCCATTGGAGGGGGTGTGGTTTTGAGTGGAGGAATGGGGTTTGTTTTGGGGTTGGCTTGTGCCATTGGAGGGGGTGTGGTTATGATTGGAGGAATGGGGTTGGCTTTGGCTTGTGCCACTGGAGGGGGTGTGGTTGTGATTGGAGGAATGGGGTTGGCTTTGGCTTGTGCCATTGGAGGGGGTGTGGTTTTGATTGGAGGAATGGGGTTGGCTTTGGCTTGTGCCATTGGAGGGGGTGTGGTTTTGAGTGGAGGAATGGGGTTGGCTTTGGCTTGTGCCACTGGAGGGGGTGTGGTTATGATTGGAGGAAGGGGGTTGGCTTTGGCTTGTGCCATTGGAGGGGGTGGGGCTGGGGTTTGGGTAACTGTTTTGAGTGGAAGGGGGTTCTTGTGGGATTGGGGTGTTGGTGTGAGGGTGGGTTGTGTGTGGTCTAGGGTGTTTAGAGGATGGGTGTTGGATTTGGCTGGTTGTCTGCGTTGATATTTTTTTGGATGTTGGGAGAAAGTGTGCTCTTGTTGGCTGGGGCCGTTGGTGGGTGGTTGGCTTTTGTCTTCGTTTCGGTGGAGGGGGTGAATGTGTTCTTGTTCGATGGGGCCGTTGGATTGGTGTTGGCAGGGTTGTTGGTAGGACTTCCTCTGGGCTGCTGCTTTTTGTTTTGGTCCAGACTCCGCTGTAAGCCTTCCCTCAGGATTGCATTGGAGTTTAGCACCGTGGCCAAGGGCTCAAACGCAGACTGTACAAGTTCCATGGCGTTTATCTGGTGCATCTCATTCAGATATTTAGCCCCTTGTGCCAATTCTTCGGCAGCGGCAGCAACCTTCCTCAAACATGACGCCAGGTTTTGTGTAATTGGAGCATGCTCAGTTGGATGGTCATCTCCAGTTTGTGGTGGTGTTGGCTGCACATTTTGTTGCATCGGTGGTTGCTCATTCGGCATGGCTATGCGAGCAACCACCCTACCATGTCCAAACCCCCCCTGTGCAGCCTCATACTCAACCCTTTCGTATATCTTCTTCTCGTCCCAGCATCCTAGAATAGGAAAACTCCTGGAGATCTTACTGTTTACCTTGAACTCAACCACACGGTCCAAGTAGCACAACTGATACATTAGCATGAACAAATATATGTTACGTTCAAAGTCATCAAAAAATTATGAATGGACAACCTCCAGCCAATAGATTTCTACACTCACCAAAAGAAAGGTTAATGGTCCATGGAAATAGGATGTCTTTTTTGCTTTCCACTTATAAACACTGTCGACTAGCCCGTCTAACGTGAACTTGCACCAGTTGTAGTCTTTGATTTTAGATACATCCTGGAGGGATTTCAGTACTTTGAATCTGAAAATAAAAAAGTATTGACTCAAGCCATTTAAAATTATATTGAAGTTCTAAATGAGATCACAGAATTAATGCTAGGTTCTTTGGGTATACCTGCACTGTGGATTTTGGGATGTCCACAAAAAACTGGATACAACAAACACCACGAAGTCCATCTTGAAGTTACTGTCTCCTTCTGTGTTCTGTAGAATTTTGTCAGGCATTTGGTAGGTTGAAGGACCTCCACTGTTCTCGAATCCCCATCTCCTTCTCCACGCCGTGAGATGGTCCTTGTACACCTTGTCGTCCGTGTGATTTCCCAAACACTCTGCCACAACTAATTCACCTCTGGGTATGTTCAATACACATTGAACATCCTCTTCATCAATCTGCATCTCCTCTCCACTGTGTAGGACGATGCTCCTCCTTCTGGGATTGAATAGACTCACAATGCAGCGTGAGAATTGAAGTGGGCATTTTGATATGCCAAGGGACAGAAGGGAACCAAATCCTATGTCCCTCACAGCCTGCTTCTGTTCTTCAGATAACCTGTTAATCAGGTGATGAAGGCCCGATGGAGAGGTTCTGCTCTTGAAATCGACCTCAGGGTCACGAGTCCTTCTTCTTTTCTTCTGAACCTGGTTCTCACTAAGTGCTTCATTCGCCGCGTTGGCCAGAATATCCAGTGGTGTCGTTGGCGTGCCTGATGAATCGGGTTTTCGTTTCCTTTGTTGAACACTACATTATCATTAGCAAATTGGCTTATTTACCTAATCCAAATATAGTAAAATTTTAACAATTGTAACATTCGCGTAATTACCTTAGTGTGTTCACTTCAGTCGTGGATTCAGTATATGGAACTATTTGCATATCGGAATCCTGATTCTGAGATGTTAAAGTCACATTTAGATTCGAATGACGTAAACTAAGAAAAAGAAATAGACTCAAGCATGCAACCGTAAACACTTCTTACCATTTTCGCTGGAGCCGAAGATACTAACCGGAAGACAAATGGATTCGTAGTCGAAATGCAGGATACGACAGCGCTAGGTCAGATGGTCGAATAACGTATGACGGCCGGATTCGGGATTCAGATGTTTTACGGTTTTACTTGGCACCGTGCACTGTTAGTGTGAATGTATTTTCATTAGGCCGTATCGGTTTTCACAAACATGAATAAGGAGTTTCTCATTAACTTCGTACGAGTCGAAGCGATATTCGCTTTTGTAGTGTGAAAGGTAATTATTCATTATGAAAAGTAACATACTACAATGGACGAGGATGTGTTCGTGCAGAACTCCGCAATGTACGAATATATCTTCGCTTAGTACATGTCTTTCTTGTTTCACATGATTTGAAAAAAAATTCCAACCAAATGAACAACTATTTGCTTCTCGATCCTGAATAAGCGAACAAATCTTCGCTCTGCCAATCTAACAGATCGTATCCAATCTAAACGAATGACATTTGATTCGATGGTAGCGATTGACTGGCCGTCGTCACAAAGCCTGAGACTTTGTGACAGTTGACTTGACATGTGGAAAATTTTTTGGCGCTTCAGTGTATTAATTTCATTTTTATTTGAGCTGTGAATTAAATTTCATTAATTTTTTTTTTCAAATATATATGACAATATATAAATTTTACTTTGACACTCATGTAATAAATAAAAGGTTTGTTATGTATGAATAATTTAATATTTCATATAATGTTTTTTTATAGTAAATGTAATTTTTTAATTTATGACCGTAGTATTCAGATATGATGTATGTATGAATAATTTTGTTATGTATGAATAATTTTTTGAATAATTTTTTAATTTTTTAATTTATGACCGTAGTATTCAGATATGATGTATGTATGAATAATTTTGTTATGTATGAATAATTTTTTGAATAATTTTTTCATTTTTTAATTTGTTACTATAATTTTTTAATTATAGTAAGTGTAGATCAAACATCACCTAAACTTTTTAATTAACAATATATAAATTATGATTGATGTTCCCTATCTAAAATAATGAAGACTGGTCCGAATCGATGTATAATGATTACTTTAAGATATGATGTAACGTACAAAAATATGTCTGTAATGAATTATAAATAAAAATGAAATGTGATCCAGGGGATAGAAATTGAAAAATGGTTTGAAGCGAAGATTTATTCGCGCCGTGTGTTTTCCACCCACATTCATTCATTAATTTTGGTATTCACATACAAGCGTTGGTGTACTTACATCAGTTGTAAAGGGTATTCTCATGTAGGGGTTGTGTGTTTCACATGTAAGTCAACCTATAATTCATTATAGCGAAGATTTATTCGCTTCATATTAGTTTCTCATAATTTGCAATTTTCACTGAACACGGATATATGTTCGCTTCTTTTCTTCTATAATTAGATGAATGCATGTGTTTTGAAATATAAAATTAAAATGAATTGGAAACTGTATTAAAATATACTATTTTTTACTTTTTGTAATGTGACAACAATACTGCACACTGTTCCGATTTGACATGTCATGACATGCTTAATACTTTTACTGAATCCATAGATATGAAATGATTTCTTTATAGGGTTTTATACAAAAAACACACTTCTTTTTCAATGATGACATATAATTTCTGCATGATGTGACAAAACAAAGGATTATTGTTAATATTAAAAGAATAAGATTAAAAAATATTAAAAATAATTAAACTTTAATTAAAAATAATAAAAGCTTAATAATTAAACCTTAATTAAAAATTAATAAAAAGAATTAATGTTAATATATTGAATATAATTTTATAATTATTCATGAAAATGTTTTTATTCATGTTGAAATAATTTATTATGTTAATATAATGTGAATGACAATATTGAATTATTTATTTTATTTAATATTATTAAGTGTTATTACTTTTTCGTGAATGAAATTACTTTCTCATGATGTGACAAAGTGACTACACACTGTTCGGATTTGATATTTCATCACGGGAAATTTACTTTTTCTGAATCAATAGATCTGAATAATTTATGAAGAAAACAGATTTTCTTTTTGCTATAAATGTAGGGATTACATGAACAATCTTCGTCGGCAGCATGAAATATCTATTGAGCGTTTATGTTGATAGCGTGTGTTTTTTTCATATAGTTTGTTGGGATGTATCATTTGGGAGATTCTCTGTGATGGAAAACTTGTACAATCAAGATCAACTGGTGGAAAACATCTTCAGTGTACACGAATGCTTGGTAACTCAAGTAGAAACTACCGATCAAATGAAGATCATTCGTGTACACTGCTGTGGTTGCTTACCTAGGATGTACCATTTGGGAGATTCCCTGGGATGGAAAACATCTCAAGAGATAACTCAACAGGTGTATGACCCCAGTTATGCGTGAGAGATCCGCTGTGGTTGCTTCAATGGAGATGCCTTGAAGCTGGAGATGCAGCTTAATATTGTCAAAATGTACAAATGTTTATGAAACGGGGAAATGTTTATGAAACTTGTAATGAAAATTTGTACGTCGAATTATAATAATTATTTGTTATTTATATTTTCATGCAAATGTCATTAAACATTAATAAAATAACGAATTTGTTAAAAATAATAAAGTATTATCATATCTACTCTTCTGGCTAAGTATACGTTGCCCATAAGTCATATCATTGCCATAATTTTAAATGTAAGTTTTGGTCCGATTCGATGTGTAATGATTATAAATAAAAATTAAATGTGAGTAACGGATAGAAATTGAAAAATTGTTTGTAGCGAAGATTTATTCGCGGCGTGTATTTTCCTCCCCCTTTCATTCATCATTTTGGTCTTCACATACAAGCGTTGGTGTACTTACATCAGTTGTAAAGGGTATTCTCATGTAGGGGTTGTGTGTTTCACATGTAAGTCAACCTAGAATTCATTCAAACGAATATTTATTCGCTTCAAATTAGTTCTGCACACGAATATATGTTCGCTTCTTTTCAAATATAATTAGATGAAGTCATGTGCTTAAAAATTGAAAAAAAAAACATAATTTGCAACTTCATTAAAATACAATATTTATTAATTTTTTTGATGTGACAACAATACTGCACACTGTTCCGATTTGATATGTCATTACAGGCTACATACAGTAATCCATAGATATGAAATGATTTCTTTATAGGGTTTTATACGAAAACACACTTCTTTTCTTTTTTCAATGATGAAAGATATTTTCAATACATTTCCGTTGAATGTGGTCGACCTGAAATATGAAGATCAAGCGAATATTATGTCGTTTCGTAACAATGTTTTGTTTAATATAGAAACTTACAGGCGAATGATTCTTCGTTTTCCAATTCATTACAGTATGACATGAAAGTGTCAACAATAATATGTAACTTCAAAGATTGGATGCGACATCATCTTCGTTTTTAAGGGTTTTACAGGCGAAGAAATGTCCGTTCGATTTACTGATTAGATATTGTGTAAGGAAGCGAGCAACCTGTCGATGGATCAATCGAAGGGGTTTACACGAACAGATCAGTTGTTTTACATTATACTTTGAATTGATCATGACATCCAAATTGCAATCAAAGAATGAATCAAAGCTAATGACAATGAGTCGATTTATATCACTACAGAATAAACGAACTACATAATGTAAAATATAACTTCTGACTATAATCAAACATAACTTCATAATATTGATGAATACACAAAAAACATTCCATAATCCGTTTACATAAGTACTGCACAGATTAACCAAAAGTATAGATGTTCAACAATACAAATGAAGCTCTAGTCTGATTCATGAGAGGATGACTCGTCTATCGGTCCTGTCAGCGACACGACCTCATGTTCGATGACGGGTGGAATGTATAGCTGAATGGCTTCGTTCACAGCATTGATCCATCGGTTGGGGATGAAAACCGTCAAACAATTTTCAATTATTGATGCGTACTCTAAGTAAAGATGTTGAGGAGTAAACATGAAGTCCTCCGGAGGATTGTCTCCATTTGAAGGTAGGGGATTCCGTAGGCCAAATTGTCTGTATATGACACTTGTGCAGTAGGAGGTAGTTCCCTGAAGGCCCAACAAAATGATGAATGGAGAACCCCTCATCTCGTACATCATTTCAGTAAACAGATACCACGGAACAATGAACCTAATTGGGTGAATATCCGAAATAAAATTCGGAGGCACGAGTCCATTGACCCTTTGCACTTGTAGATTGGCAAAGGAAGTGTATGGAATTGAAGGACGGGGCAACCAATGCAACTTGTCTAACAACCAGAGGTATAGAACCAAAGGTGATCCACGGCGAGAATAGTTGTTTTCCTCGGGAACAAATTCGTTAAGACCAAGTAATGTCTCAGCAAGTACCAGGCTAGCCAGGTTTGGGGCGTTTCCCATCAGTGCAGGAACTACCCGCAGGAGCCTTTCCGAAGGCCGGCGTCCTGCAGCCGGACATAAAAAAAAATGAGCCAGAACCACAAGCATGATCAGTTTGCTTTGTGTGTGGTTGATGGTCCTCTCAGCTCCCTGGACACGCCAAATGTACTCGTCTATGTTTGTCATATTCAGAAATCCATGTTGGAGGGTAAACAAGAGAGCATCAAACATTGTACATCCATAGAAGCTGTCGCAAATGTGGACGGCCATATGAGGATCTTGATGGACAGGCAAGATCATGAGTGCATTTGTACCACACCTAAGGATTGAAGCAAAGTCCTCTAGCGTCGGGCATATGTGCATTTCCCCAATAACAAAAGAACGAGAGTCCGTATCCCATCTGCTTTGCATGTGGGCCATCAGTCCGTCGTTAACGTTTATTCGTAATAGAGGAAGAATCTCATCTACATGATAGACACTAAAAGGGACAGGGTCATCGTTGATCAGACTTAAGTATCGCTCCAGCTGTTGCTGCGATAAAACCAGCATGTCTGGGTCCATCTCTACATCCATCTTATGAGTTTTACGCTTAATGACTGAAGGAAAGACAACGGTAGATAGAGATTCGGGAAGGAGTGAGAGTGTAATGTGAGAGTGAGAGTGAGAGTGAGGGTATGAGAGTGATGATCTTGATACAGCAGTAGTTGAAGTTAATAAATGAGTTTTCATTCTTGAATTGACATCAATACATACCACAGGTAGGTGCATTACATGTTGCGAGGATATCTTCGTTTATGAATTGGCAAACATATAGTGAAGAAGATATCTTCGTCTCGGATATTAAAAATATGGATTGAACCAACAAATAACATAAGAAGATATCTTCGTTTAGGATTTTGAAAATGTTTAGTTGCGAGGATATCTTCGTTTATGAATTTAAAAACATATAGTGAAGAAGATATCTTCGTCTCGTAGTTTCGAAATATCGACTGTACCCCAAAATAAATTAAGAAGATATATTCGTCTAGGAATTTGAAAACATATATTGAAGAAGATATCTTCGTCTCGTAGTTTCGAAATATCGATTGTACCCCAAAATAAATTATGAAGATATATTCGTTTAGGAATTTCTAAATATATAGTGAAGAAGATATCTTCGTTTAGTAATTTGCAAACATATATTGAAGAAGATATCTTCGTCTCTGATTATCAAATTAAGGATTGCACCGAAAAGGAACATAAGAAGATATCTTCGTTTAGAAATTTGAAAATTAATAGTGAAGAAGAAGGCCACAAGAAGACATAACAAGATAATTCTGTTTCAAGAGGTGGTCATCATGTCAATATTACGGTTGCAAGCATATCAGTTTGATCATGTTAAGAATATATCTTCGTTTAAGAATATTAAAAGATACAGTTAAGAAAATAACATCGTCTAGGATTTCACAAATATGGGTACAAGAATACATATCAAACATCAATACATTATAAGCAATTCATTATAACTCCATACATTAAGATCTGAACTGCCTTCCATACATTAAGATCTGAATTGCATTATAAGTTATAAATCAATATCAAACATCCATACATTAAAAATAGGTCAATTGACCTGTGTGAACATAAGATTTACTGTACAAGTATAATTCCGTATAACACATACAAAACCCTAATATCTTGATCTAATTGCAGTCTTTAACTTGAACCTATTGACATTGTGGTCAGACATAAGAATTCTGTATAAATATTTTATCCTCAATGTACTCAAAGCTTCGTCGGCCTTCAAAAGAACAAGAGAAAGTATAAGAACATTTAAAATTGATAAATGTCATAGAATAACATATAAAAAACACTCACATTATTTTCGTTGATGTCACATGACCAACCCTTCATCTTTCCTCTATATGTTTCCATATGTCTCATTAAATATACACCGCAGTCGGTCTTGTTTGTTTGGTCTTGCCAAGGCAGCTTTGGGGCCGTTATCCTGTACATCTTAACCTTTTCTGCAAATCTTTGTATGCCTTGCCTTTCCAAGAAAGTCGAAAAACTATCGATTTGATTCCTCAACTGGACATACTTCTCCAAAATTTTCATTCTATGCGGACGACCGGAGTTGTCTAGGACATTTATTTGGGAGTCTTTAATATTCACACATACAAGAAAGAAATGTCCAGAAGTGACGACAGGTAGGAATATCTGCAAAAAGAACATAAACATTTGTTATTTTATGGCAGTCTCGTTACTTGGAATTGAGGGATATGTACATACCAGGTCAGCGAAGATGATGTCTTCTTTTGTGACATGGTAGTTTCTCATGTCTTCTTCAAGGGATTGACAAAATAAGGTCCTATCATACTGCAGATTAACCTGCAAAATAAGGGGGGAGACTCAAAGTCATGAACATTGAAGGATACATAGAACAAAACAAGAGAAGCACTTACATGTGAAATTGTTGAAAAACATATTATTCGTGGCTCATGCCTTGGCAACCTACGGCATTTGAAGTGCACAATTATGGACCAAGCGTCCACAACTTCGCTCGCAATTTCACGACCCATTTTCACCGTTTGAAAGAGCTTACGGGTGATATTACCCGGTGCACCTACGTACAGAACGTCCCTGCAAAATACATTCATTTACAAGACCATAACTAACTAATTTCATATTTGAAATTCCGAAAAGCATGAGAGGTAACTTACATTTCAGGCAGGTCTTCATCGAACACAAAATCGGCTAATCTCTGTTCCTTGATGGTTATGTTGTGGTCCAACATATCTGCAACTTGTTGCATGTAGGGGGATCGAAGGTGCACAGGAATTTTCGTGATCTTCCTCTTAGGATATTCTCTAATGTTGATGCATCCCCCCCCATCACCTTCATCTTCATCTTCAGAAGATTCAACGGCATCAGAAGCCTCAACCTTTTCCTTGCCTTTAACCTGATCATTTGGTGCAACAGCTTTGGGTTCCGCAACATGTTCATTCCCTTCACCCTGAGCATTTGGTTCAACATGCTGCGCTTTGGGTTCCTCAACCGGTTCCTTCCCTTCACCCTGATCATCGTCTTCAAGAGTGGGTGTCTGCACTGGTTGTACCTCATCCGGTTCCTTGACTTCGCCATCATGATCAGTTGGTTCAACACGAGGTGAGGCATCTTTGTTGGGAAGAACTGCATCCTCAGGTTCGTCCGGTTGAAAAGGGGGTGACTTTCCTTGAATGGGCTGAAATGCAGCCTGTACATCTTCCAGTTCAACAAGGAGTGATTCTTCGTCAATGTCATGACCTACATCCTCAACATCTTTCGGTTGAACAGGGAGTGACTGATCTTCATTGTGCAGAACTGCATCATCGAGATCATTCGGTTCCACGTGATCCGAACAATTTTCTTGATGGGGCATAACTGCATCCTCAGGTTCGTCCGGTTGAAAAGGGGGTGACTTGGCTTGAATGGGATGAAATGCAGCCTGTACAACTTCCTGTTCAACAAGGAGTGATTCATCGTCAATGTCATGACCTACATCCTCAACATCTTTCGTTTCAAGAGGGAGTGACTGATCTTCATTGTGCAGAACTGCATCATCGAGATCATTCGGTTCCACCTGATCTGAACGATTTTCTTGATGGGGCATAACTGCATCCTCTAAATCATTCTGTTCAACCCGTGTTGTTTGATTGTCTGCATGGTCCTCCAATGCAGTCTCACATGTGTAATCAACCCGGGGACTAATGACTTTCAAGCCCGCACACGGTAAAGTGTCCACAAGTGCCTCCCTTGTAGGATCTTCCACACCTACATGAACCGGACCATCGATCACCACCTTCAAGTGTTTCATGAACCCTTCAGACTCTCTGAGGTTCAGGAAACCGGCCTCAAAAAAGGGCTTCGGATCGATGTTGCGTTTCTCCAACTCCCCGGATAGGTAATTCAACTGTTGGGCTGTATCTTTAAAAGTTTGCAGGATTTTGGCGGTCAGCAACTGTACATTATGAAAAACAGACTTCATTAATCTTGAAAACAGGCTAATAATGAACAATGGGAGTCAATTTATTGTTTCCACATACCTCATTATCGTCTTCTTTTACTTCAACCGAGTCAACTGGATTCTCGGGTTGTCCAACTGCTAGGCGCGCCCTTGCCCTGCCCAGCCCAAAACCACCGGCACGACCTTCTAAGTTGGTAAACTCTAACACACTGACGTCATCCCAACAGGAGATAATTGGAAATTTTCTCTCGTAGGGGATACGTTCACCTTCCACAAAAACACCATCTAGGTAGCAAATCTTGAGTAAAGGAGTGGGAAACATGTTAGAAAATATTACATATCTATAAATCATATATAAGAGAGGCAACAATACTTACCGATAAAAGTGTTATAGGTCCATCGAAATATGGATTTTTATCTTTACTGGCTTTTTCTTTCCAACTTCTTACACTGTCAAGCAATCGTTGTAGTGTGAAGTGGCACCAGTTCAGTTCCTTTATGTTATCAACATTCATTAAGGATTTCAGAATTTTGAACCTGAAATGAAAAAAATAAATGTGTTAGTATTCACAAATACAATTACACATATAATAGGTTTGACTACATGTTTACCTTGCTCGTGAATTTTGAACTGGACATAAAAAACTTGAGACAACAAAGACAACAAAGTCGATTTTGAAATCGTTGTCTGCACTTGTGTTACTTAACATCTTGGGGATCATAGAAAGTGTTTCGGGAGGTTTTGAGTCATCCCCGGTCCATCTGGTCTTCCAATCCCTCAAGAAATTAAAGTAATCCGGGTCCTTAGTCTTGTCCAACCCAACGGACTCGACTACGTTCGTTGCCCCTCTAGGGAGGTTCATCACGAGCTGTACGAGATCTTCATCGATACGGATCTCATCACCGTTGGCCAATACCAGAGAACTCTTATCCGGGTCAAAACATTGGACTACGTGTCTGGAAAAATGAGCCAGGCACTTGGAGACGCCCATTGTAAGAAGAGAACCAAACCCGATTTCCTTCACGGCTTCCCTCTGTTCTACGCTCAATTGAGGAATGAGTTGAGCGAGGCCATGAGGTGATGATCTGGTTAGAAATGTCAGTTTACGTTTCTTGCGGGTTTTGGTTTTTTGGGGAGATGGGGGAAACTCTTCATCGAATGGGGTAGTAGACGGAGAAATATTAGTGGTTTCTGGGGGTGGTTCTGGTAACTCTTCATCGACAGTTGGAGTGGAGGTAGGAATAACATTTGGTTTTTTTTTAGGGGGAAAAGGTGGTGGTAAAATCTCATCAGTACCTGCAGCAACATCAGTAGCTTCGACAGCAACTGTGGAAACTGATTCAGCAGTCATCGACGACTTAGTATTCGTCTTCGGATTTCTCTTCCTCTTCCTTTCATATGTAAAGTTATTAAACCTCGAAGTCATTATTTTGGGTGGGATAGCATAAATCAGTATTCAACGAAATAAATTGAATAAACATGTGTAAAATTAGTATAAACACAATAAGATGAACATACCTCTCTGGTTTAGTGCTGGGATTGACGTTGGATGCCGGAGTGGGTGCAGTTTCGTTTTCGGTTATGCTCCTACAAACTTGCAAGACGACCTCTCGGGAGTCGATGGGATGATCCACTTCCATGTTGTTGCCTTGGTTACCCGACATGTTCAGAAGAAATCCTTGTAGTATAAACGAAATATCTAGGGTTTCGACGTTCAGTGTTTGGATTATCGCCGGGAGATAGAGAGAGAAGAATATGAACAGTTGCTTATGAAAATGAAATTGAGGGATAGTCGGCTTGTAGCGGGAAATTGAAATTATATCAACTAGTCATGGAAGCGAATAAATATTCGTTCGATATCGTAAATTCATAAAAAATGATAAAAATAAATGTAAAATAAAAACTATTCATAGAAGCGAAGATTTATTCGTGGAATGTAAATGCACGGGTAAGTGAATTTACATGACAGTCAAGTTGGCTTCTCATGTGAGGGGAGGTTGTTTTACATGAACGTCAGGCTAAAATTATTGGAAAATAAGAAATCTTCGCTTTCAATCGTCTACTCGAAAAACAAAATTCAAGCGAATATTTGGTCGTGTACTGATTTTCAATTTAAATTAATTAAATTAACATTTATTAATAAACGGAAAAAAAATTAAAAAATGTAGCCAAGGAATGGAAGCGAAGATTTGTTCGGTTGCTGCATGTCATCTTCAATTAATTGAATTAATATTTAATAAACGGGAATATAAAATCCATGTCATTCTGGTCTTTACATAAACGGGTAAGTGTCTTTACATGGTAGGCAATAGGTCTTTACATGGGTGGGTAGGGGGGTTTTACATGAGGTTTTTATTAAACTTAATGGAAGCAAATATATCTTCGCTCCAGAGAGTCTCGGGGCAAAAAAAATGAAATAAAAAAAAATTGGAAAAGAAAACAAGCCGGTAATTGAGGCGAAGATTTGTTCGGTCGCTGCATGTCATCTTCAATTAATTGAATTAATATTTAATAAACGGAAATATAAAATCCATGTCATTTTGGTCTTCACATAAACGGGTAAGTGTCTTTACATTGTAGGCAAGCCGTCTTCACATGGGTGGGTAAGGGGGTTTTACATGAGGTTTTTATTAAAATGAATTGAAGCATATATATCTTCGCTCCAGAGAGTCTCGAGGTAAAAAATAATTAAATAAAAAAAAATATATAAAATCCTAGAAAATAAAAGATTGAATTACTTGAAGCGAATATTATATCGCTGCCTGTATTATTTAATAAATTAAACTAATATTTAAAAAACGTAAATATAATATGACTGTCAATTCCGTCTTTACATGGACGTGTAAGTGTATTTTCATGAACGGCAGGCGTTCTTCTCATGGGTGGGTATGCGGGGTTTACATGAGGGTCATGGCGACGGGCGTGTAGATCAGAGCGAAGATATCTTATCTGGGTATTATCTGAATATTATATTATTTCCTGGCGTTAACGGGCGCTTCCGTTAACGGCGTCTTGTGTGAACCCGGGCCTAAACCCGGATTCCGGATTCTCCCTCCCTCCGTCTCCTGCCCAGATTGATTTATTATTAAATTAATAATGCTGCAATCTGATTGGTGCGCCACAGGGGAACACGGCAATCGGTAGCAGAAGATCTGAACTGTTAAAATAATGTCAATACTTACTATTGATATCGAGAATGGTAGAAAAATGTACCTAAAAATATCGAGTAAAAGATTAGATTTTAAAAAATAAATCCAAACAAGTCTTAAATAAATAAATAAAATTCTATTATTCTAAAAATATTTTAAACGCATTTATATATATATTTTTTATTTTTTAAAAATAATTTGGAGTCTTTAAAATGTTAAAACATTAGAAATAAAAAAACAAAACAAAAGGCCTAAACCCACTTGGACCGGGCGCAAAATATGACGTCGGTTATTGGACACGGGTCAGGAGTCGGGAGCGACTCTTAGTGCGATTTGGATGCGGTCTGGGTCGGGGTCAATGTGGTATGGTCTGCAGTCAATGCAGAGTGAGGCACAGGTGGACCAAGCGCGACACGAAAATGACTCAGGGGTTGGAGGTCGAGTTTTGGCTGAGTTGAAATTCGACTTCAACTTCTCTAAGGTTAAAACTGCAGGTTTTGGGTTAAGAATCCTCAAACTCTAAACCAAACATATGAGAGGCTTTTGAAGACCATTTAGAGCATGTCTATAATGGTATGGGTTGGGTTGGGTTGCCCTAGCCTCGGTAGAAAAAAATCAATATACTTTTTTTGCCCTAAGTCTAGTTTTAAAAATTAATAAAAAAAATTCATTTTTGGTGAGATTTAAACCCATAACCACATTGAAACTTTAAATGCATATCTTAAACCACTGAGCTATAACCATTTATGTTTAAAATTACAATAAATATAACTAAATATTTTGATATTTTTAACAAATGGGCTGCCCTAGGGAGTGTGCTGCCCTAGCCCGAGGGTTTGTCGGGCTTACCCCAGGCTCGACCCTGGGTATGGGGTCATCATTCTTCATGTAGTGGTCGTCAAATCTTCGACAAAAAAGGAATTTTTTGCCAAAAAAACCATTTTTTGTGATTTAAGCTTTCAATTAAAATTTTAACCTTATTGAAAGCTTCTTGAAGCTTGTTAGAACTGAAAACAACTTATTGACATCAACTCGCTCAATTTTTCACCATTTCTAAAATTGAAATTCGAGAGTTTTTAGAAATTTTTTAATTTCAAACAAACATGCATTAAATCTCTTGGAATTTGTTTAAAAATACTCCCAACATCATTTACAAACGATTGAGATAATCATTCAGTTGTCATTCTTGAGTTAGAAATCAAGAACAACAACTCGATTTTCTAAAATTTTAAAATTAAAATTGGGTATTTTTTTTGAGGTTGATTGTTGAAAATTATTTTCGACAAAATGTTTGCAAATGATCTTATTATCAAATTCAAATGAAATAATTAGATAATCATACAATATTTTTTTTTTGGGAAAAACGACTTAGCGTCATTTCATTAAAAATTCCTAAAAACAGGAAAAAAAACCACGAGTTTAAGAGATCATTCTAGACAGGCCTAGAATGATTTTGAAGTCGTAACATTCTAAATAAAAGCTAAAAACGTAAATGAATTATCTGTTTACAATGCTTTCAATTCTAGTGAGTTTAAAAAACGGTAAATTCCAGTTCCTACAGATATTCCAGTTCTGCTCCGTGCTTGGAATTCCTCTCCACGTTCCCGTAAGGGCACTGCAATCCGATACAATATCTTTCCATAACTCGTCAATGCTCCTGCGGGTTCTGTCATATACACTTACATTCCGTTCTTGCCAAATGTTATACACCACTACTCCAAAGCCGCACTTGAACACGCTTGTTGCAAATCTATTTCCCTTGGCTTTGAGTAGTGTCGCTTCTTTGATTTCATTCCATTCGCTCGGGAAACTGATTAGCTCCAGGCTTTTATAGAATCTGTCCCAAAGCTCCGAAGCAATATAGCAGCTCCCGAATAGGTGATCTATGGTTTCTTCATTTCCTATGCATAGAAGACAGCTCGCATCCGGAATGCTCATATACTTACTGATACAATCACGTGTGCTGAGTCTTTCTCAGAAGGCGAGCCATAAAATGAACTGGTGTCGAGGGATAATCTTCGTTGACCATACAAGAGGAGCCCATTCTACTTTCTGCGCTTTTTCCCGGATTACCTCCCATATTTTCTTCAATACCAGCTTCCCATTGTCCTCAGCTTTCCATTCATGAATATCCGGTCTGTTGTTTAGTTGTATGTTACTTATATGATCAAGTATCCTCTTTCCTTCTGGAATTCTTCTCAAGAGCAAGTTCCAATTCCCGTCTTTGATGTCTCTGATTTTCGCTTTTACGCAGTCCCTTCTGATACGAGTATTTTGAAACTCCTCCTTGTCAATGATAGGCTGGTTTTCAAACCAAGGGTCGTGCCTGAATAGAGTGCCTTTCCCGTCCCCTAGTCGGATGTCATAAAGATATGCAATATCGCTTCTTAGTTTAAGAATCTTTTTTAGAAACCAGCTCATACCTTCGTGAATTTTGCAGGTCCAGATGCTGGTTTCGTGTTTCATAAACCTCGTATGCACCCATTTGATCCATATTGACTCTTGATTGCACTCCAAAGCCCACAGATGCTTGAAGGTTAGAGCCTTGTTCCACTCGATATAGTTCTTCAAGTCGATGCCTCCCTCGTCCTTCAGTTTAAAGAGAGCGGTCCATTTGACTTTCTTTCCTCCTCTTCCACTATTACCCCAGATAAAGTTTCTCATTAGTGTGTCGAGTTCCTTCATTACCTTCTTCGGAATGACCATTTACTGCGCCCAATAACCAACTATGCCCATAACCACGATTTTGATAAGTTCGATCCTCCCTACATAAGAAAGTTTTTTCGCTGCCCAGCCAGATATCGTGTTTTTTACCTTTTCAATCAGCGACTTGCAGTGTAAGATCTCGATCTGCTTCGCAGTTAACGGAATTCCTAAGTACCTTATGGGAAAGCTGCCTTCCTTGATGCCCATGATGTTGAAGATGTCCTTCTTTGTTTCGTCCTTCACGCCTCCATAAAATGCCACACTTTTGCTTTCATTAATAGTTAAACCTGTTACCTCAGAAAAGAACGTTAGTGCAACCCTAATAGTTTTAATGGAATCAACGTATGCGTGCGCTAGAATGAACAAATCGTCAGCAAAGCATAAATGTGTTACCTCCTCTACCTCACAGAATGGGTGAAAGATGTATGAATGATTCTTTCGGAACATCGCGAAGATGCTCTCAAAGATCGCCATGATAGCTACGAAAAGGTAAGAAGAGAGGGAGTCCCCTTGCCTTACCCCGTTTTCACCCTTGAAATAGCCTCTGTGGACTCCATTGACGCTAACAACAAAGCAGGATGATGAAACGCATTGCATAATCCAATCGATAAAAATCATAAGAAAAGCAGAAACAACCAGAAAGTCTCGAATGGCTTCCCATCTAATAGAGTCGAAAGCTTTCTTGATATCTATTTTGAAAGCCACTCTCGGGGATATTTTCTTTTTCCTGTAGCCTTTTAATAGGCTCTGCATGAGAAGAATATTATGAGAGATTGTCCTACCGGGGATGAATGCAGATTGATTAAGATTTATTATTTTTCCTATAACATTTTTAAAACGTTTAGAAGTGATTTTTGAAATGATTTTATAAATCAAATTGCAGCAGGAAATTGGTCTGAAATCTTGTACTTTCTCAGGTACCACCGTTTTTGGGATCAAGGTTAGGACCGCTGTATTCCATTGCTTTAACATCTTCCTGTTTTTGAAAAAATACAGAACCCCATCAGTAACATCTTTACCCACAACCGACCAATTATCTTTGAAAAACTGTGCATTAAACCTATCAGGACCCGGGCTTTTATTCCCATCAATACTAAACAGAGCTTCTTTAACCTCAACCTTCGTGACCACCCTTATCAACTCGCGACTATCTTCTGCAGAGATTTTCCTATCAATAATTTGATACAAGGTATTCAGGTGACTTTGATGCTGCTTTATTGTACCCATAAGCTGCTTATAGAAATCAATAGCCAGATCTTGGACACCCTTTTGACCCTGAACATATTCACCATCATCATTCTTCAGCCTGTACACATTGTTTCTCATGTTTCTAGCCTTGCATTTTCTGTAGAAGAAATCTGTGTTTTTGTCACCCAACGAAAGCTAGCTTTGTCTTGATTTCTGTCTAACAAAATTCTCTTCAAGCAAACTCAGCTTCCTGAAGTTTTCAAGCGCATATCTTTCTGTTTCATTGAGTTGTTCATCACTATCATCCCTTAATAACTTTTTCTGAACCTCTTCCAGTTCTTCTCTAGCAGCCAGAACTCTATTGGAGATATTACTGAACTTCTTCTTGTCAAAGCTTTGGAGATGATGCTTTAGGAGCTTAAGCTTCTCAGAAACCCTGTACATGTAGGAACCTCTGACATCTGTTGACCATACGCTTTCGAGAATACCCTTGAATTTATCATTATTCATCCAGAAATTGAAAAATTTAAAGGGCCTTATGAGCCTTTCTTCCTTTTCCCAGAACAATTTAATCGGGCAGTGATCAGATATACCCGGATTCAAAACATGAAGTTGACTTCTCGGAAATTGGTTAATCCAGTTCTCATTTACCAGACATCTGTCAATTCTACTTTTTCTAATTTGTTCATTCCGTCTCGTAGAAGACCAAGTGAAGAAGTTCCCAGAATTGGTAGGCTCGATACAACCCATATCTCTGATGCAGTCATTAAATTCAATCATATCCCGAGTAATTTCAGATTCTGGGCTACGATCAGATTCGTTTCTGGTTACGTTGTAATCACCGAGGACAGCCCAAGATTTATCAATACCGATCCAGTTTCTAAGACAATTCCAGAGGAGTCTTCTGTTAGTGCTTGAGTTGCTACCATAGACAATAGCAAGATTAAACACGATTCTTGTGATTCTGTCTTTGACCTCCACCATGATTGCTTGATCATTCGAAAAGAGAGTCATCACCTCAACAACTTTGTTATCCCAAATAACCCAGATTCTGCTCGTTTTGTCATTTGAGTTGTGAATGATCTCCCAGCTACTATCAATACACAGTTTGCTAACCTTCTCAACGTTCCGACTTTTGACTTTTGTCTCAAGAATACCCATAATAGTGATCTTCTGATTCTCAATGATCCTCCTGATTTCTTTACATTTTAGAGGGTCATTGAGTCCCCTTATGTTCCATGTCACTATATTCATGAATGAATATAAGTGTTGGGTTCCTGACTTTCCAGACTGTCCTAGACCTCTTCATCAGAGAAATCATAAGCATCACTTTCCTCACTATCCTCAATGGCTAGAGTTTGATTACATGGAATACTATTGCCATTGAGTGAGGGTTGCCTCATGTAGATCTCATCTTCTCCCGTGATAGATTTAGTAGCTTCTGGATCCAGGATCTTTCTGCTTTGTCTTCGATTTTCATCTCGTTCTGCTTTAGTAGGTCTTTTCTGACTTTGAACCTCTTCACTACTGGATTAATGTTTGTTATCGGTTTTACCTACTTCAGAACTAAGGCTCACTGCCTTATTCAAGACCAAATTGTCTTCTTCTGCACTTGATCTTTTATTTCACAAAACCCAAGATTTCCCTGTCCATTCTCAAGAGCTTCTTTATTACTTATTCCAAGATTCTCCTGTTCATCATCTCGAAAGGTGGATCTGAGCCCAAGGGTTAGGTCATTTCGAATTTTGATGACATTGTTTTTTTGGTTCCTGCTTGCATTCCTAGAACTGTGAAGAGTAGACTCACGACCTATTGGAGTGCCTTCAGATCCAATTTTGCTTGTTTCATATGGGCCAAGTATTCCCTCCGTCCCATAGATCTTTGAATTTCAGAAACTTTGGAACTAGGACATGTAGTTACATCAAGACCAGTTCTTTGATCAGTATTGGGATCGGTGGAGTTAGGACCAACAATAGTATCATCCACAATAATAGGACTTGTGCCAGTATCAGGACCAATATAGCTGGGATCAGCAATGGTTGCACATTTTTCATCAGGACCTGTAGTAGCAAGTCCGGTAGCTTGAGTAGTTTCATGATCAAGAAGTCTAAGACCATGCTTAATATGGTCAATATGGCTAGGAACAGTAGCTTAATGAGAAGCTCTAGGACCGGTGTGTCTATGTCCAGCTTTATCAGGACCGATACCCTAACCATGACTGACATTTTGAGCATGACCTTTTCTTGAGAAAACAGAATCCCTAGGACCGGTGCCCTGAACATGACCAATATGATCAACGTTAGTAGGGCCAGCTTGTACCCTTACCCACTTCATTCTTTTTCCTATCTTCTTCCTTACCCTTATCTGTTCTTGCTTTTGGTTGTCCATCTTATCATCCTCAGTGCGTTCATTGCTGTTAAGTTCAGACCTGTTCACATTTCTCTTAACCTGAGCCTGGTTAGAGTCATTGATATCGCTTATTTGAGTGTTGTTATTGGCCTTCAATTTTAGATTATTATTGACTGGACATTTATTCGTAGCGTGTGTGAAAGTTCTACACCATATACATCGATTTGGTTTCCATTCGTATTGTACTCCAATGTCAAATAAATTTCCCAATCTATCTTTAAGTTCAAACTTGATTGGAAGAGAGCTACTTGAATGGATTTCAACACTAACTCTGGCCATAGATGCACACTCGTAACCTTCCATTGCTGGGTCAAACATAAGTGGTTTGCCTATAATGCTTGAAATATAGGCCAGGCCCATCGCGTTGCACATGTGTGGTGGAACATTCTTGAGATTCACCCAGATTTGTTCAAGTTCAGGCGGTCTATGCTTAGTATTAAGTTCCTCTCTCCACTTGTACAACTTGAATCTTTTTCCCCTGATAAAAGTATATTCGCTCTCTATGATCGACTTTATTTCGCTTCCATTCCTGAAGGATAGAAAGTAGAATTCGTGATCATTGATTGTGATCCTCTCTAGACTAGAGGATTCCCACTGACCCATCAACGTTCTTTTAACCTCAGCAAATGGTGCTTTCATGTTGCCCATAAAATGATCAACTATGACAAACTCCCATGCCTTGACACATTTTTCTTCAATTTCTAGTGGGAGCTCAAATCGGTGCGGATGATCAAGTGTAATTACCTTTGGGAATAAGGTGTCTATCTGGAATTTTCCCTTTTCTGGATCGCTCATGGCATTTCCATTCCACACCTTTCCTTCTTGCTAGGTTTTGTTTGGGTTGCTCATGATTGTGTACACCTTTATTTTATTACATTTCGAAATTTCCTTCATGACGTCAACCGTCCACTTGATCACTTCATCATATTGGTCTTTGTTGAAGAGATTCCAATTCTTTAGATAGTGACTGTTGAACTGAGCATTCAACTGATCATTTCTTTCTTGGGGCATCGTAATCTCTTGTTTATTAATTTGGAAAAATAGCTTCTTCATCTGGTTTCTCAGTCCTGCCAAATTTGCTATTTCATTTTTCCTCATTGACCACGTTGGACCAGCAGTAAGATCCTTGTTATCAGCCTGAGTATTGTCTTTGCCAGGAATTGCAGCAGTAGGAGGAGCTGAGGAGATGACTGTTTCAGGGATGCTATCTTTCCTGACTTGTTTGTTCTTTTCGGCCCATCTAACCCTTATATTTTCCACAAAACCGTTGCCTTCAATTGTTCCGATTTTCTTTAGAATGTCCCCTTTAGTGCTCTTCTCTTGTGTATCAGTTTTCCTCTTTTGAATGCTATCAATTGGCATTTTAGGATCCAGATTAACGAGTGGAGAAAACGCACCTAGGTTCAATATCTCAGGGTTAACCTCGGGTGTCACAGTTTCCTTGGGATTTACTTCAACATTCTTCTTAGAACTTGAGTTATTTGCCTTCATGTTTTTCCTTTCTTTGATTTTCGATTCATTCTTACCCTTCTTAGCTGTTTTAGAATTATTCAATCCGGTTTCTTAATCGATCTTTTCAATTTCAGCACTTGTTTTGGAAGAATTATGCCTCTTTGCTTTTGTTTGATCTTTGTTGCCGATATCTTCTTCATGGACTTATGATATTCGAGGTCGCATATTATTGTTTCATCATAGTCAGTGCTATCGTCTGATTCCAAATCAACATCTATGCTTTGGTTCTTTTGATTCGATCGGTGGCTCATAGCTTTGTTAGTAGATTTATTATCTTGGCGATTAGGACCGGTAGAAGGTGGATATGTGATGTCAGGACCGATATTTAAAGAGATAGGACCGACATTATAAGAGTTAGGACTGGCATTAGAAGATCTAGGACTGGCATTAGAAGAGCTAGGACCAGCATTTGAAGAGCTATGACCGACGTTTAAAGAGCTAGGACCGGCATTTGAAGAGATATGACCAATGCCATGAGTAGTTTTAGTGTGTCCAGGACCGGCGTGTTCAGGATCAATGACTTGAATATTCATGTTATCCACCCTTGTTAGACCCAACTTTTTTGCAACTAAATTATCTTTTTCAGACCCAGCCAAGCGAAAACCGTTGGTTAACCCCATATTAGACCCGGCCAAGCGAAAACCGTTGGCTAACCCCTCTTCAGACCCGGCCAAGCGAAAACCGTTGGCTAATTCTTCTAGTTTCATACATTCTTCACCTCTTATACCCTGACTTATATTCTGACCCAACTTATTTGTAGCTTCCATGAGATACATACCCAGACCCAGATTGTCATTCATGATGTCATCAATCAACGAATCAATATAATTTCCAGCCAAGCTTTCACCATTGGCTATACCAATCAAGTTCAGTTCATCATCCTTTAGATCTGTATTATTAGGCTTTTCTAATTTAGCTGAATTTATTTCCATGAATAGCTCTAACTCAGATCCAATTTCTTCAGTGTTTCCAGATTCTGTTAGACTATGTCCTTTAACAATTTCAGCTAGATGTGCAGGTTGTTTAGAAGATCCTGCAATTTTAGCCTCAATTTCAAAATTCTGGGCGCATTTAGTGTCTTCTGTCCAATCTTTTTCAATCCTAGTACATATTCTGGATATCTGACTTTCCATTTGATCATTAGCAGGACAGGTAGACTTAGCATTCTGATCATTAATGGAACCCGAGACTTTTAGATTTACAAGATTTCTCATTGCAGAACAAGACTCTGAAATTATATCCTTCTTTGGACCTAATGGACTCTGAGCAGCTGATATCTCCAACCCTGTAGAGGCAATTTCAAAATGATCTATTTTGCCCAGATTAGCATCCTCTCTAGCAGGATCGGTAAAATTTGTTTTCTGATCTTTCTCTGCACCTGAATTACCCAAACTGTCATGTTTCCCTGCTTCTGAAACTGACCCCGACCTTGTAATATTCTTTGAACCTATTAATTCTCGATCAACAGTCTTATTCAACTCTGTCATACTTACCTCAATAAGAACACTAATACCAAGTTCAGTAGGATCATTCAAAACAGACATAAATCTCAGCATAATGTTTTCACCCGATTCAGAAACAGACCCCAATTTTGAGCTTTCAATAGGACCCAATAAACTTGTACAATTTATGTCATTTTCCTGCATTACCTTAGAGCCTTTTTGACAGATTATCTCCAACATTGGGACCGAATTTTTAGCACAAGCGACCCGATTGTCATCAATTTTAACAAGAGAAGATTTCAAATCCAATTTCCCAACAGAATGACCGGTCAGGTCTAGGGTACCAACCATCGACTCTAACGGTCCATTATGTGCAGCAAGTCCAGTAACAACAGAATTTTCTGGAATTAAAGTCCTATCATTTCTATATGCAGTACTGTCTTTTCCTATCAATTCAATCCTATCATTTCTATTATGAACATGCTTATTATTATTCTCATGTAATTCATCAACATGTGGAAAATAACTCATATCTGATGATGTATTTGGCATAGAATCAATATGCGCATCTTCTCCGTTGTTTAGGACTTCATCCATGATTTTTGGCTTTTGCTTCCTGGGATTGTTAAGAGACCTGCGAGTTCGTCTATCAGACCTAGCCTTGCTGCTTGTCGACGGCCCCTTCAGCACCTTCTTAGGATCATCAGGGCGGACTTGAAGGACGCCCCTTGCCCGAGTAACTACACTGGACGGGCGCGTACCAGTCATTGGAAAGATCAAGCGCAAACTGCCTAATCTTCAAAGGAGCCACAAAGGTTGGAATTCTGCAGCAAAGGGTGGGCGCAAACAGCACGATTGGAAACTAATCGCACCGGAACAGGGGCTTGAAAATAATTGCTCAAACAAGAAAGGGTTTAAGCAATTTTGGAACGGTCTGTAGCTACGAAAGCTTCCTCCAGACCGATCACTTGATTCAAACGGCGATAAAGAAGTTCAATAGAGACCTACCCGCGCCTCGCGGTGTGGTTTGATGTCCCGACCGATGTCCGAACTAACTTGTAAACAAAAAGTGAGAAGAGGAGGGCGACCGACGCCGATTTGACGTTAAGTCTCTGTAGAAGGGGGTTTGACGAAATGTTCCGGTCAACAGAATACGTTCCAGAGGGCGCACGACAACCAATCGAAGGTGGTGGAGGATGGCGGCTGACTTCTAATGTAGAAGCGCGGTCGTGGCAAGAATCTATGTCGTTTGTGTTGTTCGTGCCGATCGTGCCGAAAACGACCTAAATATCCGATCTAGAAACTATAATCGTGATTTCTCCCGATTCCTCCGTTCAAATTGAAATTCCTTCGGTCAGATTGTAGGGGGAATGAGACGCGCCTGCTGGAGAAAATTGAGATCATTCCGACGTCAAAAGCTCCGGCGGCGTTGATGTGCCGGTCGTGCCCGATGTGAGAAAAAAAATCTCCAGAGAAAAATTTCTCTCTCTAAGTGCGTTTTTTAGAGTCATAATCATACAATATTGAAGAACACATGAAAGGTATACATTTCATTTTTTGTTTATAACATAATTATAACATGTTATAATTAAGCCAACTAGCATTTAGCCCGTGCATTTGCACGAGTAATAATATAAAAACCGTGAAAAAAATTACAGATAACATTTTTAATTTTATTTTTAACCGTTTTAAGTTTATGGGTGGGTCAACCCACAATCCGAACCAAGTATCCATTTACTCAACATTATTATATATTAGTTAGTTAAAAAGTTGAACTTATATTAATATTAAAACGTCCCGCGTTTATCAAATTTGGTGTTGAATTTAAAATATAAAGTCTTTGTAGCCTAGTTGGTTAAAGAGTTATACTTGTTTTGTTAGGTTGCAAGTTCGAAACATACCTCTATCATTTTTAATTTTATTTTTAACCGTTTTAAATTTAAAAACGGGTCAACCCACAATCCGACCCAAGTATCCAAATTAACCACAGCTCTCGACCCGGCAATCCGGACACTTTAAAAATTAAGCATCATTATATATATATAGATTAGTTAGTTAAAAATTTGAACTTATATTAATATTGAAACGTCCCGCGTTTATCAAATTTGGTGTTGAATTTAAAATATAAAGTCTTTGTAGCCTAGTTGGTTAATAAGTTGTACTTGTTTTGTTAGGTTGCAAGTTCGAAACATACCCTCTATCATTTTTAATTTTATTTTTAACCGTTTTAAATTTAAAAACGGGTCAACCCACAATCCGACCCAAGTATCCAAATTAACCACAGCTCTCGACCCGGCAATCCGGACACTTTAAAAATTAAGCATCATTATATATATATAGATTCCATTAATGAATGAAAATAAAATTGTAAATAAATAAAATCAAACAAAACTCAAATTCAAACGTGAATTAACGACGAATTTAATCCAAATTATAATTAAATACTAATTATTTAATTAATATTTAATTCCTAATTAGAAAATTAAAACATAATATTAAGATAAATATTTAGCTTTAATTAGCCTATATGCTAACGTATGGACTCTTCAATTAGTTAACATTGAATGTCTAATATTGCATTTCTGTAAATCAATGTATAGACTGATGTTAATTAATTATGGATTAATTAACAAATGAATGAGCAATATTTATTGCTAATAAACGTTTGGATGGTTTTATTTGAAAGTTTAATTCTCAACAATATATAAACAATATATACTCATTCATTATTCATTTTATATCACTAAATCATCTTATATTTTCTCACTCTAGAATTCCAAAAGTCATCTTCTTGTTTTGTGATTGTTCTTCGAGTTCTTTGCTCTCGATATTTCTGTTGAAACCCGGTGATAGTTCAGGTACGCTAGTCAAGTTCGACGAGTAGTAATTTTAGTGCATAATCACTATTGGATTCGTTGTACCCTGAGAGACAGCCATCTACGATAAGCTCCTGCACAAACGGGAGACGATGGAACTATTTTAAGGGAATGTGTCTAACAAATGCCTCGAATCAACATCTCAATCTAGTGATTTCGTTCTTTGTAATATTGTATTTCTTTTGTAACATCATTTTATATATATTTTCTGTTATTTTAAGACAAGATATCTAATAATCTTAAAACAGTCTCATTGTGTGCTAAACTATTTAGTAGTTTGCGCTATCGAAATTTGTTGTCTTTGATGTTTCTGAAATACGAGATGTGATGTTACAAAAGAGATGATTAACGCTGCTTGAAGGATGAAGCACAATCTAAATCCTTTAAAAGAGTTGACAGTGGTTATTGTTTAATGACGATAAACTTAAAAATGGCAGTATCTTCTTTATATATAAATATATATATAATGCTGAGATAATGTTATATATATTGGAAAAGAAAATGGAAAAAAAGTTTTAATTAATGGTGTTATTTAAAATTAATTATAATTGAAACATATGGTTTCAGTTGTAAAATAATTAATTATAAAAATATACATTCTTAAATTAATTAAACGTGATAATTAATAAGAATATCATAACTAAGAAGAGATAATATATTTATTTATATAAGTATATATTGTCTTATATATTACATTTTGATTATGATGTTAAGTTATGATTTTAAATGTGTATATATTCATTTGTTGACAGAATCTAGTCAAATATGAAGTATAAGTTGTCTCCGGAAAAAGACAAAAGGTCATAAAAGTGGTACAACGATAAAAAGGTGCATTGGCGTAATGGTTCAAAGTTCATCCAGCTGATGAGATGATTTCTTTTAGGGTGTGTTTGATAATCCTGGAATTGGCATTGGAATTGGAATTGGAGGGTCCAATTCCAATTCTTATGTTTCTTAGACACTTTAATATTAAGAATTGGAATTGGAATTAGAATTCCAATGGAATTCAATATATTGTAATTTGATAGTTCTCAATTCCAATCTTTTTAGGTCAGATTTGTAATTCTAAATTAACACGTTTTTCATATTTTGACACGTTTAACACGTTTTTGACACATTTAACACGTTTTTTTACGTCATTGACACGTTTAACACGTTTTTAACACGTTTAACATGTTTTTCACGGTTTTAACACGTTTAACACGTTTTTGACACGTTTAACACGTTTTTGGCACGTTTAACACATTTTTGGCACGTTTAACACATTTTGACACGTTTAACACGTTTTTCACGTCCTTGACACGTTTAACACGTTTTTGACACATTCAACACGTTTTTCACATCCTTGACACATTTAACACGTCCTTCACATGTTTAACATAATTTTCACGTTTTTAACACGTTTAACACGTTTTTGGCACGTTTAACACGTTTTGACACGTTTAACACGATTTGACACATTTAACACGTTTTTCACGTCCTTGACACATTTAACACGTTTTTGACACATTCAACACGTTTTTCACGTCCTTGACACGTTTAACATGATTTCCACGTTTTTAACACGTTTAACACGTTTTAGGACGTTTTGATACCTTTAACAAGTTTTTCACGCTCTTGACACGTATAACATGTTTTTGACACATTTAACACGTTTTTCACGTCCTTGATACGTTTAACACGTCCTTGACACGTTTAACACGTCCTTGACACGTTTAACACATTTTTGACACGTTTAACATGATTTTAACTTTTTTAACACGTTTAACACGTTTTTGACATGTTTAACACGTTTTTGGCACGTTTAACACGTTTTTGACACGTTTAACACGTTTTGACACATTTAACACGTTTTTCACGTCCTTGACACGTTTAACACGTTTTTGACACGTTTAACACGTTTTTCACGTCCTTGACACGTTTAACATGTTTAACATGATTTTCACATTTTAACATGTTTTTGACACGTTTAACACGTTTTTGGCACGTTTAACATGTTTTTAACACGTTTAACACGTTTTGACATACTTAACACGTTTTTCACGTCCTTGACATGTTTAACACGTTTTTGACACATTTAACACGTTTTTCACGTCCTTGACACATTTAACACATTTTTGATACGTTTAACATGATTTTTACGTTTTTAACACGTTTAACTCGTTTTTGGCACGTTTTACACGTTTTTGACATGTTTAACATGTTTTTGACACACTTAACACATTTTTCATGTCTTTGACATGTTTAACATGTTTTTCACGTCCTTGACACGTTTAACACGTTCTTGACACGTTTAACATGATTTTCACGTTTTTAACACATTTTTGACACGTTTTCATTTTTTTGAACATGTTTAAAATGTTTTTAACACATTTAAAACGTTTTTAACACATTACACACGTTTAACACGTTGTTGACACGTTTCACATGTTTTTTATGTTTTTAAAACGTTTGACACATTTTTAACACATTTAACACGTTTTTAACACGTTTTTCACGTTTTGGCACTTTAACAAGTTGTTCACTTATTTGGCACGTTTAACACATTTTTGATACATTTAACATATTTTTATGTTTTTGACATGTTTAACACGTTTTAAACCTATCAAAACGTGTGAAAACATGTTTAACGTATTAAAAATGTCAAAAACGTGTTAAATGTGCCAAAAACTTGAAAAACGTGTTAATAACGTGATGGATGTGTGAGAACATGTGAAAAACGTGAAAAACGCGTGAAAAACGTATTAAAACGTGTGAAAACGTGTTAAACTTGCCAAAACGTGAAAAATATGTTAAACGTGTCAAAAATGTGAAAAACGTGTGAAAAACGTGCTAGACATGCCAAAAATGTGTTTAACGTATCAAAAACGTGAAAAACATGTTAAACGTGTGAAAAACGTGTTAAATGTGAAAAATGTGTGAAAACGTGTTTAACGTGTTACACGTGTGAAAAACGTGTTAAAGGTCCCAAAATGTGCCAAAACGTGTTAAACGTGTCAAAAATGTGTAAAACATGTTAAACATGCCAAAACATGTTAAACGTGTGAAAAACATGAAAAACATGTTAAACGTGTGAAAAACGTATTAAACATGTTAAAAACGTGCCAAAACATGTTAAACTTGTTAAAGTGTGTGAAAAACGTAAAAAAACGTGAAAAACATGTTAAACTTGTTAAAACATGTGAAAATATGTGAAAACGTGAAAACGTGAAAAATATGTTAAACTTGTTAAAAACGTGTGAAAACGTGTGAAAAACATGAAAAACGTGTGAAAACGTGTTAAAACGTGTGAAAAACGTGAAAATGTGTTAAAACGTGTGAAAAACATGAAAAACGTGTGAAAACGTGAAAAACATGTTTATCGTTTGAAAAATGTGTTAAACGTGAAAACATATGATAGATGTGTGAAAAACGTGTTAAATATGCCAAAACGTGAAAAAACGTGTTAAACGTGTCAAAAATGTGTAAAACGTGTTAGACATGTCAAAAACGTGTTAAACGTGTGAAAACGTGAAAAACATGTTAAACGTGTGAAAAACGTATTAAACATGTTAAAAACGTGCCAAAAACGTGAAAACGTGTTAAACTTGTTAAAACGTGTGAAAAACATGTTAAACTTATTAAAAATGTCAAAAACGTGTTATGCATACCAAAAACGTGAAAAACATGTTAAACGTGTGAAAATGTGTTTTAAGTGTGAAAATGTGTTAAAATGTCAAAAACGTGTTTGAACGTGTCAAAAACGTGTAAAAATGTGTTAAACATGTCAAAAATGTGTTAAACATGTCAAAAACGTGTTAAACATGTCAAAAACGTATTAAACGTGCCAAAAACGTGAAAACATATTTAAAAAGTTAATATTTTGAACCGATATTTTATTTTACAAACATAGGAATTAGAATTGAATTACAATTATATCATTTTCCCAGACATAGAAATTGGAATTGAATTACAATTCTATAATTTTTCCAAACATAGGAATTGAATTGTAATTCAATGCCAATTCTCATGGAATTGATATTAGAATTCCAATGCCAATTCCATTTCCAATTCCTCCTCATCAAACACACCCTTATAGAAATCAGATTTGCTAAAATGGCTGTGGTCATTGATGTTAAAAATCATTTCAATTTCTTGTGTAGAAATTATGAGTTGAATGAGGGTAGTCAATGATTTCTTTATAGAAATCAGACTAGATAAAATGACTTTAGTCGTCATTGATAATGAAATCATTCAAATTTCTTGTGTAGAAATTATGAGATGAATGGGATAGTCAATGATTTCTTTGTAGAAATCAGACTTGTTAAAGTCATTGATGTTGAAACCATTCCAATTTCTTGTGTAGAAATTATGAGATGAATGGTAGTCAATGATTTCTTGGTAGAAATCAGACTCGGTAAAATGACTCTATTCATTGATGTTGGAGATGAATGGTGTAGTCAATTATTTCTTTATAGAAATCAGACATGAGTCTTGATGTGAAAATCATTATAATTTTCTTATGTAAAAATTATGAGATTGATGGGTTGATAATGATTTTTATAATATATATATATAATATGATTTGTCTAAATGACATTAATCATGAATGTTGAAATCATTATAATTTAATTTGTCAAAATAATGTTGTCATTAATATTTTGAGACATTTTAATTTATTGAGATTAAATAAGTTGTTTGTGTTAGAACTTAAAGAGACACGGCTATGGAAATTAGTCTCGTTGAGAATAATCTACTCATATATGTTTTGAGAGTGCATACTCACTTCACGTCGATTATTGTTCAAAACATGGCAATGTAAGTGCTTCGATTAAAACATGAAATATATTTGTAGTTATATTTAATTTGATTATTAATATAAATCACGCATATTAACTAATAATAGGATGATTCATGTTCATTCATAATAAGTATGATCACATAGAAATTTATATACATATATAAATAAAGATTTCTTTTCTATCTATTTTATTTTAATAGATAATTTTGAAATTTGTCAAAAATTATGTGTTCTTTGATTGACAAAGATTTGTTATAGAAGGTTAAAGGTAATCTAATTCATTAAGAAACGAATAATTGATGACATGAATATTTATTTATATAATTAGTTAGTTTTCTATTTGATTAGAGATAAATGGTCAACATTCTAATTAAGTATAATAATTAATATTCTAATTAATTATCATGTATTTTTTAAACGTATTTTTCTTGATAAATGAAATTGTATATATATTTGTTTAATAATATATGACATATTATTTATTTAATTACGTTTCTATGTTATTGACTATATATATTATAGTTGTTTTGTCGTGGTGACTAAAATTAAAGAAGTAATAATATACAATATCATATATATATATATATATATATGGATATATTAATTTTGGTTTAATATAATATATTTGATATATATTGTTCAATGCATCATTAAGACTTACTTAATTTGATAATTGTGAAATCAAATAATTACAAGGAAAGTCTTGTTTGATTTGAGAATAATGTGGCAAACGTGCCAATATTACTGGATGCAAACGTGCAACCGAAAATAAATGTTTAAGCGGCTTCGGCCAAAGATGTTTGAAACATTATGATTTTTTTGTAGAAATAATGTGACATGGTGAATATTTATTTGATTAAATATACTAATTTCTTTTATAGAAATAATGTAATGAAATAAATATTTTAATTGATTAAATATTATAATTTATTAGGTAGAGATTATGTAAAGAATGATTTATATATGAATAAACATTTCTAATCTCTTGTATAGAAATTATGTTTTATACAATTAAATATTTATAATATAGTTATCTCATTGTATGATAAGTATAAAAAAAGAAATTTGTAAAAGAATTGTGTGACAAATTCTTGATTATAAAATCATTAATTTAAATCATATAAATGTGTGTGATTTAAAAAAAATGATACCAACACGAATGTGGGGGAAAATATTTTATTGATAATAAAACAAAAATAATTGTGTATATTATGATAAATAAAAGATAATTTATTGTTAGAGAAATATGTTATGTACAAAAAATAAAGTTACGCAACTTTACAAAAAGAAATAAAATAACAAGAAGATGTCTTGTTTGTATTTGCTAAGTTGGTGCTCAAATTGATATTATAAATTTGAGAATTTTGAAATCAAGAAACGTGTCATATTTTGACATTACTTTCATAAATATTTGAAGAACGAATGTCTTCAAAATGATTTTATGAAATAAATGGAAAGAAAAATTTATAAAGTCTTGACATGACTTATAATAAATTTTATAATAATGATATGAAAAATTGATCTTACTTTTATTATAAAGTGAATGTGACAATTATATATCATGAAGACAATGAAAATTGTTTCATTACGTGTTTTTTGTACGATATTATATTGTTGAATATTTTCATAAAAAATGTTTAAATGGTAAGCATGTATGAATGACTATGCTTCTTATTAGAAAATATTCCAAGATTATCATAAATTTCTAATTATTAAAATAATAATTTTAAATTAGATAAGTTTAGAGTCAATGACAAGTCTAGACATACACGTCTTAGACATAATGTCATTAGACTACATTCTCTAATGGAGTTATCAAATTTGACTATGTAAGTCAAAGATAACATTGTGGATCCACTAATAAAATTATTGAATAGAGAGTTTGTTTGAAAGTATTTTAAGACATCAACCTACTATAAGTTGGTATGAAGGAAAACCCAACCTATGCAGACTGGAGATCCCAAAACTAGGTTCAATGGAACAACCTAATTGTACTAACTTGGAAAATTATTGTTGATGATTAATCCTATAACGAAACAATATATATTTTGACGAGGATAAGTATATCGTTTTTAATGATTCTTTGTGAGCAAAGAGATCACCTATGTGAGAGAGAAATGTGGCCGTTTTGAAAGAATTGCACGGCTCAATTCTAGACCCTCTTACAGAACCAGACACATGTTCCATGGCCAAAATGGACACAACCATGAGAGCTTGAGATGTATCAGGGAGAATTTTATGTGAAAGTGTGTTATCGTTTATACAAATGGCAGAATAATTCAAGGACATCCAATCTACTAATTGGCTAGTAAAGTTATATACTTTCATGAGTAAAGGTTTAAAGGGTTACACCTACCTATCCTATGTACAATTCAACGGTTGAACCTTTCACCAAGTTTATCTTTCAATTTCTATTAACGTGGGGGGTTGTTGGAATTAAGTTAATTTCATTAATGAATGGAAATAAGATTGTAAATAAATAAAATCAAATAAAATCAAATAAAATTCACACAAATTCAAACGTGAATTAACGGTGAATTTAATCCAAATTATAATTAAATATTAATTGTTTAATTAATATTTAATGCATATTTAGAAAATTAAAGCATAATGTTAGGATAAACATTTAGCTTTAATTGGCCTATTGGCTAATGGATGGACTCTTCATTTAGCTAGCATTGAATGTCTAATATTGCATATTTGCAAATCAACGTATAGACCGATGTTAATTAGTTATGGATTAATTAACAAATGAATGAGCAATATTTATTGCTAATAAACGTTTGGATGGTTTTATTTGAAAATTTAATTTTCAGCAATATATACTCATTCATTATTCATTTTGCATCACTAAATTATCTTATATTTTCTCACTCTAGAATTTCAAAAGTCATCTTCTTGTTTTGTGATTGTGCTCAATATTTCTGTTGAAACCCGATGATAGTTCAGGTACGCTGGTCAAGTTCGACGAGTAGTGATTTCAGTGCAGAATCACTATTGGATTCGTTGTACTCTGAGAGACAGTCATCTACGATAAGCTCCAGCACAAATGGGAGACGATGAAACTGTTTTAACGGAAATGTGTCTAATACATGCCTCGAATGAACATCTCAATCTGGTGATTTCGTTCTTTGTAATATTGTATTTATTTAATTTATTTGTAACATCATTTTATATATATTTTATGTTATTTCAAGACAAGATATCTAACACAGCATTAATGATTGTTTACATTAAATTGGAGAATACTCCTAGACACTTGTTGATGTTTTTGGTTGAACTAAAATCGAGCTTAAAATCTCTCAACAAAATTTTCTAAAAACTTGAAAGCTTAAAAGAAATTTTAACGGCGGATTGGCGGATTAATGTAGAGAATGATTGATGACTTGTTCTAATAGTCTTCACTGAGGGTTCCTTTTTGATGGCTTCTTCTAATAGTCTTCACTGGGGTTCCTTTTATAGGAGGCCCAAGCCAGCAAGTGGCTTAAGTCGATCTGATTTCAGACAAAAGCCATTAATGGTTGTCCACTTGCTTAACCAAATTTTATCTTTTTGTTGAGTAAGACGACCTAAGCTTGTATGTAAAATGATAACACAACTACTATGATCATTTCTATTTTTCAATTTCAACATTTGGTCAATGAACGACGAAGATAAGTTCAGCTAAATTTTTTTTAAAAAATGATCGTTCTTATCCTCTTGTTGCGAGGAAGAAGACGAAGGCTTGACCATTGGGCGCTCCGTCGGTTCATGTTTAGCGTCGAATGGCTTGGGCGTTGGCTCTCAGTGTAAGTGAAATTTGATTACCCAATTGAAGAAGAAGGGTTGAATAACTTCAATTGTTTCTCCAGATAACTTACCAGATGAACAAGTAGCTGGATTGAAGCAAATGTTTCATATGATGGACACTGATAAAAAAGGACATTTATGTTTAGAAGAGCTTAAAGATGGTTTACAAATGATTGGTCATAATGTTCCTGACAATGAAGTTCATATGTTAATGGAAGCTGTAAGTGATAATCATTAGTCAATACAAATAAAAATATGAGACATTTTTGTTGTTCTTTCGAATAGGCTGACATTGATGGGAATGGAATGCTGAACTGCGAGGAATTCGTGACAATGTCTGTTCACTTGAAGAGGATAAACAACCGCGACGATGAAGAACAACTTCAGTTAGCTTTCAAGTGTTTTGACAAGAATGAAAGCGGTTACATTGAATTTGAAGAACTTAGACAAGGATTGTTAGAAGACAATCTTGTTTCTTCTATAAATGATCATGTCATTCGCGATATCATCTTCGACGTGGATCTAGACAAGGTAAAAATAAGTTATATTATGTATGATCTTGCCGGGAAATGATTAAAAATAAATACACAGGATTGAAGGATTAACTATGAGGAATTTCGAACTATGACGACAACCAGAGTAGAGTGGAAGATGGCATCGAGGCAATACTCGAGGGCAATGTTGAATGCACTTAGTCAAAGGTTGTTTAAGGATAATAAATCAATACCATATCAACCAGTAATAAAACCACATGATACATAAACAAGATAAAAAAGAAAAAAGAATTAAGAACAAATTCTCTATGCATATTATAAGCTAGATTGAATTTTGTCATTTCCTTTTTGTTTCTTTAATTGTAAAGAATTGTTTTTGTTATTATATATAAATTTCAAATTCTCAATTTTTTTAACAAAATATTATGCATATAGACTCAAGTACTTTTGTTATAAAAGAGAATATCAAATTATTTGAATATCTCTTGATAAAAATTACTCAACACCAAGTCGTTGTAGTTTAATGGTAAGTATTCCCGCATGTGACGCGGTTGATCCAACGTCATTTCTTTTTTAGATCTTGTTCGGATAAAAGTTTTTAAAAAACTATGTTATTTGAAAAATAATAATTTAAAATAAATTGTGTTTTAGTATTTTAGTTCATTTTTTGAATTTGGTTATTCAAATAAAACAAGACCTTAATTAAACATTGAGCAATAAACCAAACTAAATTAACCTACACTAATCAAAATAAACCTAGTTAAATTAATCAAAATATAATGCAAACAACAAGCATGATAGTCATAAGAGTACTGATAAACCAAACTAAATACATTTAAAATTAATCAAATATAAAGAGAGAATGCAAACATGATACCAAAATAAACTTAATCAAAGATTGATTTTTTTGTCACCTCTTATGTTTCCTTCACATTGTAAAGTCCTGTTTTTTTTTAAATTAAAATTAAAATTCTCTTTTCTTTAAAAAACAAAATATAAATTAATCCTCTAGAGTTTAGACTGAACCATTGCAAAATCCAAAAGGCTAAGGAACTTTTGAAGGAAATATTCAAGTCTTCTGCATCAAAAATTTGAAACATCAAAAAGTATAACCAACGTTTGAAGGGAATATTCAAGTCTTCGGTATTGAAAATTTGAAACTAAATATGAAAAGAAATCAATATCCAAGTTTCAACAATGGCGATGATTGCACATCTGGAATGTAATTGAAGTTCAACGATTCATCGAATCTTGACAGTTTCACGATTCTTTAAAGCGAAAGTTTTTTCACCTCTTATGCTAGTTGTCTCCTGCACTGTCTTCTGTGTTCTTGCTACAATCCCCTTGACTTTCAGGATTAACTTCTGACAAATTATTCTCAAGTGCTTTAACCAAGTTCTCAAAGTAATTCCGGGTAATGCTGTAAAAATATCAAATTATAAGGTTGAGGAGTGGAGCTGCCAAAACAGAAACAAGAACAAATAAATTTTTTATCTTGTGTTACCTTGTTAATCCTGCAAGCTTAGCTCGGAAATCATTAAAATTAGGTGGAGGTGAAGGACATACAATTCTAAGAAAAATCTGTATATCATGTTCAGCACAATGATGAAGCCTTTCGAGACAAGACTCAGCTTCACCTGCGCAGAAAAATACCATATGATTGTTAATAAAACAGACAATAATGCAAGTATAGCTGTTAAACTGTATTATATGTCATCAATCTACATACCTTGCAAGTACTCAAAGAACCGCCTCTTAGCATGTTCACGATATGGTAGGTAGAATCCATAAATATAACTCCACTGAAGAATGCGTCTACATTCAACTATCTACCGGCATAAACACAGATAGGAAAGAAAGGAGAAGATTGAGTTAAGAGTAACTAGTATCAACATATTTAAATATTGAACCATAATGATCTCTTAACTTTTGCTTCATACTATAACATTTTAAATCACAAATGCCTGAAAAGGTTTCTCAGCTATGCCAGGGCACTAATTTTTTTAAACTTTGTATAAAGAAAGATGATAGAGCAAGAAATGTACCTGTTGCCAGGCATCTATGATGAACTTCAGATGGGCCTCAGGTTGTGATTGTTTTACTATAAGCTTTTGAAGCTGTTTTGCAGAAAAGGATATTCAATTATATAATCAATGATACAAAGGTCATGAAAGGTATTCACACGACAACACAAGGCCAGCAAATTAATAGTACTTTTTTAAATATCTACTTCTATTAAAAAAATTGAAAGATGTGTTCAAACGTTACGCAAGGGAAGAGAAAAAACAAAACAATAAAAAAGAAAACAACATAAGAATTTTAAATGCCAATAAGATTAAAAAAATTTCATCCCATACAAGCTTAATTTTTCGGATTGAGGCGAACGCGCGTAACATTAATCCTTTGAGACAATCCTTACGCAAGTGTTGAAAAATGAGAAGTCATTAATTCCGAGTCCGCCGTCAACAACGTCAAACTTCGTTGAGTCCCATCTCACCAAGTGAGTGATTTTATAAGAGTTCGAGCTGCCCAATGGAAATTCTTAATGAATGTGTACATTCTGCTGGCCACCAATGTAGGGATAGGGAAGAGTGACATAGTGAATGTTGGGATTGTGGCGAGGAGGTTCTTAATGAGGACCAACTTGGTGCGAGAAGTTTGCTCTTCAAAAGAGGCAACCTGATTCTCATTTTCCAACTTGGACCAAATGTTGAAAATACGAAGGCAATTGGATTTATTTGGCCGAGATGTTGTGAACAAAAGCAACAAGGAAGAGGGCATGTTTGATCTGTTTGGTTTGGAAAGAACCAATAGAAAGAAATATGTTAGATGAATTTGTTTTGTGGAGATGAAACTATTGGAACCCACTACTTATGCCACTCCAACTATTAACGGAGGCATAGAAGGACGTATGATTTTTCTCAAGAACAATAACACTACTCTGATATCATGAAGATAGGAAGGGGAGTGTTTGTGGAATTATTTTCTCATGTCTTTGATATTGATAGGATAAACATCCATATAAATACATAAAAGGTGAATAGCCAATATTGATAATAGTAAATAAGTTAAGTTGTGGTACTTGTCAAGACTCAAGAGCTCCGGAGACTTTTCAAGAGTTAATGGGATTAACCTAAATTTCTATTTCCACGTAATTAAGAACCAATCTTGAAACGATGGCAGAAGAAAAGCCCTAGATGAAGATGCGTGTGTTGAATCAAATGAATTGTTGGCTCTAGATTCTCGAATTATTCCATAATACAAGCACTTAAAAGGTACCAAATACCCTATTCCAAGTCCTATTATTGAGATGTCCATTGGAGTTCACAAAATTTGTTGACAATAATTCTGATGATCTTTCTTTGAACATTGCAACATCTTCAAGAGTTCTTGCCAATTCACACGGGAAGCCATCAGAAGAGCAACCTAGTTCTTTTTGTGCTAAATTGTTGGAGTCACTACATTTGTTGACAAGATTTCTGATGATCTTTCTTTGAACATTGCAGCATGTTCAAGAGTTCTCGACAATTCACATAGGAAGCCATCAGAAGAGCAACCTAGTTCTTTTGTGCTAAAGTGTGCAGAGGAGCAATACATCTTTCGAGCAAATGGCTGAAGAAGCTCCATTGTTTGGAAGTCGATTTTTCCATCTTGTACTATTGGAGATTAACTAGATATTTCGACTGATTCATCTTACTATTTCCCCACACGATGCACATAAATGAAAGGTATACTATTTCCCCACACGATGCACATAAATGAAAGGTATTTTCCGAATTGTCTTTCAAAGAGGAAGATGGTGTTTTCTTCAACACTCAACATCGAGGGTTTTGGAAGGAGGGAGTATTGGTAAGGAATGGAGACTAGGTTCCGAAGGGTCAATCACACAACGACACGTGGCCGGCAAATTAATAACAGTATTTATCCTTCCAGTGTATTATAACAGTAGTTACCTTTCTAGTTTTTTATCTTTCCAAAATAAGTAGGATAATAGTTACCTTTCTAGTTTAGGGCTACACTAATATAAAAACATATATAATAAAACATATATGAGAGATTCTTGTAACCCCTATCAAACTGCAGCTACTTATTAATAAAAGGAGGAGGCAGAAGATTAAACATTTACACTATATATGTCGTGGTTATATCATCATTGAAATAACATCAAAACCAAACGTGAAATTATGGGAAACCAAAAAAATATAATGTTGGCCTAAGCAACATCCCACATTAAATTTTGATACATTAAGAACAGCTGCCTTGAAATCAGCCATGATAACAAATAAACTCGTGAATAAGCAGCTCAAGTGGACTTACATTCACAGTGTGCAACTCATGTAGATCAACGAGAGCCTTCCTCCTCGACTGCCATCATTAAAATCTTTTAGACATATGTCATGAAGTTGACAAAAGGTGAAACATAATAATAATCGCTTAAATGTCAGTGTGATACCACAACTTAAACTCAAAAGTTATACCATTGCATTTACTGCCCAGCGATCATGGTAATGTGTATACCTCTCCAATGAGTTATCATGTGTCTGCTTCATCACTGTGTCATCATGCTATTAGGTTGCAGAGGTAAACATCAGAATCATTAATATATTCAAAAATATACATTTAAATCAGAATGAGATAGATATTAAATCGCATACATTTACTCTTTGTTTGTCTCTCTTATAGCTGTTACAAGCAATGTCGTGGTCATTCTCATGGTCTGACCATTTCCCAAGACACGTCCTGCATAAAGAACAAAATACAGAAAAATATCAAGATTATCCCTAAAATGGTGCTTTATCCAACGATGGACATGTCTATAGAGATAAGAAATCTATACCAGCAAAAAATAAAGTTGCAAGGTGGCCTACACATTATGCGCATACACCCAACACTTTTCTCTATTGGGACCTTACACTTGGGACATGGTTTGGTATTTCGAGTTATCCTGTTGGTAATAAAATGACATAAACGTTTTAACAAACTCAAGATAAACAACAAAAGATAACCAGCAGCACCAAGAAAATATAAAAATCTTACCAGTTTACACTGTTAAAATAATAATTAACGTTTGAAAACCAATTTGCAACAGTGCTGCAGTCTACAGAAGGGTGGGATTCTTCTGTGCACTGCAATTTAAGGACATAAAAAAACAACTGGGTAACCACAAGAGATGGGATCTAGAAATCATGCATCTTACACTATTAATTAGCAACAAGCCACCACTTACATTCCAACAGAATCTATGTGAACAAAGGCATGTAACATCATAGCTTTCACTACCAATAACGAATTCTACAGCATACTTACAGCCTGGAGCAGGACACCATTTTATCTGCAAACGAATTGATTTGTAAAGAATCAGAGTAAAAATCAACAAGAAAAGGGTATGATTGAGAAACCAGAATCACAATGACTAATTACTTTGGATATACAAATAAACTTTGCATGCTAACTATTCTATAAATTGTGATTGTGAGCATATTTCAATTACAATGCACATATTTGTCTTTCCAAGAGACATTATGTGTAGTCATTAACATAATCCTCTCTATGGTTCGTGGATCCTCCTCTCTTTCCCATATATTTGCCTTGAGTGAGAATGATCACTTGAGATAGGCTTCTAAGAATAAAAAAATACATGAAGAAAGTCCCCTTCTCTTCAAAATTCTACATGGTATCTGAGCTTTAGGTGTCATTTTAGGGGTTTCTATTCAATCGTCTTCAGCTGGTTCCTAGACAATGGTTGTTGTAGCCATTGATGGAGGGAGGGCTACAATAGACTAAAAATATAGTCTTTTGTTCTGGGTTTTTTCTACTATCAACTGCAGAAACCAAAGTGAACCTTAAATTCAACTATCTTCTTCCTTGCTGCCTATTGATGCTATTAGAAGGGCTTTCAACCCTCCCGATTACCTGTCACATCCTGTCGACGACCAGCCTTCAAGGCTCCGCGAACCAGCGTTGTTGCTGTGCTCGCCGCCGTTCTCCGTTGTATTGCGTCCTCACAGTTTTAAACTATGATTATAGTCCTCAGAGTATCATAATGTTTGTGATGTATTCCTCGTATTATAATGATATTAAACCACTATGCTAGTTCCAAAAACATTCCATTAGAGTGAGTCACGATTACCATTTCTTTCTAATGATGATTTGAAGATTAATAAGTTTAAAGAAGGGTGCAGATAAAATTCTAAATCAATTGAACACACTTAAAAAAAGCACCGTGATTTGAGGAAAGATGTTTATGAAATATCTCAAAGATTCAAGACAATTGAAAATGAGTAGTTGAGACAAACTTCAAATCTTAGCTAAATCTGTAAGAACATGGTGAATCTGAACAAAACAATATAACTCTTGTTAAATCAAAGATCGAATTAATTTTCTCATTACAAATGACAAGAAGGTCCAAGAACGCATATATCGGTTAAAATAGTGCAAAAAAATCAAGAAACAATATTCAAGTGGACAAAGACTTAACTTTTCTGAAATTTTGTTGACAACCTTTATAAGAAAGTTTCTCGGGACAGTCTAATCGAACTCAGTGTGGGTCTATAACAAGACAACTCAATATGAAATTTGCTCATTTTGGCAGTAGTAATCTCTGGGATTAGATAACCAAGGTTACGAGATTCTTTGATAATCATCACGTGGAAAATGATGACCAGGTGAGTTATGTAGCCTACTATTTGGAGGAATTAGCAGTTCACAAATTACTCAGATGAAAGATGGATAATATCGTGGACAAAAAAAAGGACATCGAGCCGTGGTTGTGGAATTTAATTGAATTAGTCAAGAAGATGAACTAAATGACTACAACATTCTGAAATTGATGGAGATGAGATAAATGACACCACATATAGATAAATATTATACTCCCAGTTTCTTGAAAAGTTTTGAGTCATCTAGCATTGACTAATTAATGTGAGTCATCTAACATTGACTAATACATCTCGACCAACTCGACATTGACTAATGCATCTCATCAATCTGGTATTGACTAATGCATCTGAGTCATATGATATTAATGCATCTCAATTATATTGGCATTGAGTAATGTATCTAGGTTATCTGACATTGACTAGTGTATTTAGGAAATTTGTGAAAAGATGATAGATGTGAAGAAAGTAGGAACATTTAACAAATATATTAATATGTTCACCAAGTTGGTTTCTTATAGTAAGTTTCCAACATTCTTTGGACTTGTTTAATATTAAAAATAGTTAACTTGTCATAAGGCAACTCTAGATCAGAGAGATATATAAGATAAAACATATGGGCATTGATTAAAGAATCTAGGAAGTATTTGGAAGAGTTTAAGTCAATGGGGAGATTTGTTAGCCTTAATTTGTTTGAAAGAAAAAGAATATTGAACAAAATGAATTCTTTTTTTTCTTGTTATGTTAATAAAATAATATTTTTCATTGTCTTTTGATGCTTACTAACATAGTATATGCTTTAGATCCATAAGAAACATTGCTAGTTTATTTACGTAACCTAACCGAAAACTAGTTTTGTCGTCTTACAACAAGATGGGGTTCTTAGATCATAGTCGTAACTAGACAATGGTTCCAAAATCACGAGTTCATCTAATAGTTTCCTGAACTTAGAGAATTTATTTTAGCGATGGGATGTTTGCGAACTATTATTTACTTAATGTTTTTATTTGATATCAACCCACAAATCTAGCATTGTGGTGGTTTATGAGTAGTTGACCTTAATATCTTTTTGAAACTAAGTTCAAAATCTACTAATTAACTATGTAATAAACTAAGTTCAAAATCTATATTTTTAATAAACTGTTATCATTTATATGAATAAATCTCCTTCTCATCAAAATTCTACAAATACTTTTCAATTGAAAATACTTATTCACAACATACAAAAAAGAAAAAAAAATAGTACCTTAGGGTTCTCTTCAACATAGGATCTGACAAGGAATTGAGCATACTTCTTTTTATCTTTTTTTAATGCCAAAGAGTTTATCATATCTTGATCAACAACAGCTATACAAGTTGGATAGGGGCATCTCAACATCAAGCACCCAGCACCATCACCAATAGAAACCTTGATGTAAGCTATAAAACAATCAAATGTAAAGATAGAACATATTAAGATTTTCTTCTAATAAATTTAGTTGCGCCCCAGTTTAATGTCGCAATTAATGTCTACGTATTCAATACTTTGTATAGACATCAAAACAAACCTTTCCAACAAGTACGACAAAAAAGGTGACCACAAAAAGTTGAACGAAATTGTCGCAAAGGGTAACTCGATCTCAAAACAGATATCACAAGTTACCTGTCAAAATATCCAACATTCATAACACATTTGTAAGTTACAAAATGATCATAAATAATGCATAACTTACTTTATTAGTATTTGGGTATTCAACAATTGGCTCTTCTAATAAGCCCACAGCCTTGCGAACACTATTTTCATCAGTAAACCATGCGTCATGTACATTGGTGGCACTCCTGGGCAGTTCAAATAAATATTTATTAAATCCTTGTGCATGCAACTAAAAGTTTTAGAAGAATGAAAACAGAGTTTTCAAATAAGGCAATGGATCAACGTTGAACATTTTACCAGTGATAATATTGAAGTAAGATACTTGCAGCTGCTCTTGGTATCGAAAGAATAGTAGCGAGAGTTGTGATATCCTCCTCTTGACGAATTCGAATATCTGCCTCTTCTATGACATTATAATTTTTCTGAAACAAATTGAGTAATTAGTTTGAATTAATTATTTGAAAACCATTTGATCTGTTTTCAGATCAATCACCACAATATAATTCACCTCTTCCTGCCTAAGAGACAGGGTCATATATTTGTCAATCAAATCGTCATAGAGGTGGTCGAAGTTGTTCTGCTCAGCGGAGTCGCCGCCAAAGGAATCAAGTGACTGATCATGATGATGGGTATCGTCATTGGAATCCATTTGTAAAGAACAATCAATATCAAAACCCTAAATTTGTCTAGTATAGCTTCTTCAATGTTTTGGGAGGTAGAAGAAATTGTAGACAAGGGATATATGAAAAATGATTCTTCATTTCTCATATCTCATGCTGACTCAATTTTTAGTAGTCTAAGACTTGTTTGATTTGGATTATCTGAGATTTGATTTAAACAATGTGAGTTTGATTGAAATGGTTGATATGAATAAGCCCAAACAAACAAGACTCGAAAATAGTAAAGATTATCAAATTCATGTTGCTGGTGGGACCCATATATTTACTTAATTGTTTTATTTATTTATTTATTTTAAATATAAGATTTTGGTAATCTTATTAAATAATCTTTTTACCTAACAAAAGTTATTTTTTTCCCTTTGAAAAATATTGGTACTCTACTTATTTTGTAATTAATCTTTTTTTATTATTTTTTTTCAAATCACATTTATTATATTTTATTTAATATTATAATTGTATTTATTTGTATTCAAATAGGTAAAGATTATCACATTCATTAATGAAATTCATGCTGGTGGTGGGACCAATATATTTACTTAATTTTTTTTATTATTATTTAAATATAAGATTTTGTAAATCTTATAAAATAACTTTTTTTACCTTAAGAAAGTTATTTTTAACCTTTGAAAAATATTGGTACTCTAGTTATTTTGTAATAATTATTTTTAAAATTTATTTTTTTATTAATTTTTTCAAATCATATTTATTCTATTTTATTTAATATTTATAATAATATTTACTTTTATTAAAATAATTATTTTTTTTAACATAAACAACATTTTTTCCTTGTCTAAAAAAAATCTTCATTAATTAAATAATTCCAAATCAAACTGCCTTACTATTTCAAATTATTTTTCATATTTGGGTCAAGTAATTTGTGATTATTGGTTGGGTAACGGGTGTTATGAGTAAGAGATTTTTTAAGTTATTTAGAATTACTTTTTTTTGGGAAAAATAAATATTTTTTGTTAAATAAAATTTAATTATTTTTTAGCTGGTTCAATTATTATAATATTTTTTCTATTTAAAACTTAGATGTTATATAAATAAAATAAAAATATTTCAATATATTAACAAATGAATTGAGTGATTTGGATAGTTAAAAATATGATAAATGAACTTTTAGTAAAAGAATGAAAAGAATAAAAATCGTTATATGAAATTAGTTCAAGTGGGAAACATAATTCACATTTTATTTTTTTTTATTAATTATTGGTTTAACAGTTCAATTTGGACTCTTTATTTGGTGTAAATTTAAATTTCAAAGTGTGAAACTTTTTATTATTAAAATTATACAAAATGATGTTTGGTCTTAACGATTTCAAATGTCATTAATTATCCTTACGTAATATTTATAAATAACTAAAATATCAATATCACTACTTTAATTACCGAATTTCCGCAAAAAAATATTGACTACAAATTTTCTAAAATTAAGTAGTTAAAACATTTTAATTCCCTAAAATTTAGTAGTTAAATTAAGGAATATTAATATTTTATTTAATTATTTATAAATGTTTATATAAATAATAAGTTAACAATATTTAAACTGTTAAGATAAAATCTTGTTTTATATAACTTTAACATAATCTCTAAATTATGAGACTTAAACAAGAGGTTTAAAATCTCAATTGAGCCCTAATAGGATTCTCAATATGAAAATTCAGCCATTCATTATTTTTAAAACATTTTTTTAATTGTGTTTTAAATTAACATTCCTTTATTATTTATAAATATATAAACATATTTTGACCATATTATTTTAATTTTTTTTTTAAAAAAAACTAAGATTAATTTTCTTTTTTTTATATAAAAAAAATTAATGTCATATAAAATAAAACTTAATTAATTATTATTTAATCACAATTCTTATGATATTTGGCTAAAATTTAATTGAGAATATTGTGGGACAACAAATAAGTTACCAACAATTAAATAATTGATATATCTCATTTTTCATAATTGGACAAAGTTTATTTAATTCATTAAGTGTTAGGATTATCTTGTGACACAAAATAAGCTAATTACTTAAAATAATAGTTCACGATCTTTTAATTTTATAAGCCCAATTGTCAAATTGAGATTCCTTAACGAGAGATTCCAGACTTCTTCTTTCAAATCTCACAATTTAGATTTAATTATGGTTAAAGTTATACAAAAACGAAGTAACGATTTCAAACGCCGTTAACTTATTTTTTATGTGACATTTATAAATAAATAAAAAATATATATCAATAATTTAACTACCGAATTTAAATAAATTGAGGGTCTTGATTACCAAATTTTAAAGAGAAAAGTGTCCCACCAAGGGTGATCTGAAGGCTATCGATGTAAGAAAGTTTCTCAATTGGACTGTCTCACTTGCCTCCAATAATGACCCATCCCCTATTGCTAAGGGAGTTCATTGAATGGAAGAAAGGGTTAACCTTAACTTTTTTCCTAAGTTCATAAACTTACCAAACATCGTTCAATAAAAAAACATACATTCATTCCACACTTACGAATCTTAATACGTAAGATATAAATATGTAAGTGACATAAGACAACACATACACTATAGAAACAAGTTATAAGTAGTAACCAGCCTAAAAATTAAATCTCTAATCAAGGAAACAAACTTGTTTGCTTTAAAGGAGAAAAACAATTAGTTTTTAGAAACCTGGAGAGGAGATGTTGATCAATCTCTTTTTTTTTATTTCTAAAGTAAATAAATAAACTACTCTTTAAATAAATAAATTATAGAAAGAGACATTGAGCCAATTCTATATTTAACCTAGATAATTGAGGAAAACTCTATATGTAGCGAAATTTGTGAGCCCAAATCAGAAATGTATGGCTCTCATTCGCTGGTATATTGTTAAGATTTGTATTTCCCAAATTCGACCTGCTGGAAACAATCTGTAAAAAATCGCAAAAAGAAGAACAAAAGAAGACAAAGATTTATAATGGTTCACTCAAATTGAGCTACGTCCACTTCAGCCGCCACTAGATTTCACTACGAAGAAGAAGAAGGAATACATAGTTTATGCCACACACTTTATCTCTTTAGAATTTTGTCTTCCCAATGTAAACCCTTAATAATCACATATTTATAGGGTAAACATTCAGGTAATAAACCTAAATAAACCTAAATGTGGGCAAGGGTAAGATTGTCCATGGTAACCTAACCATTGATAATGTACTTCTAGTTGAAAACCTACGTTTTAACCTGCTAAGCATGTTGGTAATATTATCTCGTAAAAAATTACACGTAAATAATATATGAATACAATAAAAGGATAATATAACAGATACAATAGATTATGTAATTAGATGAAAAAATGTCTTCTCGTTTGCTCCGAGGCCTGTGAAACACAGTTCCCTTAAAACAGTTTCACCGTCTCCCGTTTGTGCTGGAGAGTTTCGTCGGTGGCTGCTTCCCAGGGTACAACGGAACCTGCAATGATTTAGCACAGAAAAACCACTACAACAGCGAACTAGACAAAAGTACCTGAATCACAATCACCGGGTTTCGCACAGAAATGATCGAGTCAAGAAACTCGAAGAACGCTCACAAGAACACTCACAAGAAAACTCACAAGAACAAGGAAAGACTTTAGAATTCTAGAGAGAGAAGTGATAAGATAATGTGTGGAGAGGAATACAATGTGAAGGGATATTTATAGTTGAAAATTAAACTCATAATCAATTCTTTAATCCAACGGTCACTAATCCATCATCCATTCATCCAACGGTTATCGTTGCTTGCCTTTTCATCATCTTTGCAAGTTACATCCTACAATAAATATTTTGTAGTTACAATGGCAATTAACATCATTTGTTAATTGCCTCATTCAAGACATTTATGTTAATTGTAACAATTAACAAATTTAATTCACAATGAATTTGATGTGAATTTCATTTGGATGAAATTTCACCTTAATTTACATTTGAATTTCATGTGAATTTCATTTGGATTAATTTCACTTTAATTCACATTTGAATTTCATGTGAATTTCATTTGGATTAATTTCACTTGAATTCACATTTGAATTTCATGTGAATTTCATTTGGATTAATTTCACTTTAATTCACATTTGAATTTGGTGTGAATTTAATTAGCCCAAATATCATTTCCATTTAATTAATGGAATTAGTTTAATTCCAACAATCCCCCACATTAATGGAAATTGAAAGAGTAACCCGGTGAAAGGTTCAATAGTTGAATTTTACATAGGATAGGTAGGTGTAACCCTTTGAACCTTCCCTTATGAAAGTATATAACTTTACTAGCCGATTAGTAGACTCGATGTCCTTGAACTATTCTGCCTTTTGTGTAAACGATTACACACTTTCACATAAAATTCTTCCTGATACATGTCAGTTCTCATGATTGTGTTCGTTTTGGCCATGAACACTCGCCTGGTTCAGTGAGAGGGTCTAGAATTGAGCCGTGCAATTCTTTCGAAGCGGCCCCACTTCTCTCTCACATAGGTGATCTCTTTATTCATAAAGAATCATTAAAAGCCTGTGTGCTTATCCTTTCCCGAAATGCTATTTTACCGTAGGATTTTTACCCATAGCAATCTACCAAGTTTAGTACAATTAGGTTGTCCCATTGAACCTAGTTCTTGGGATCTCCAGTCATCATAGGTTGGGTTTCCCTTCATACTAACTTATTGTAGGCTTAAGTCCCATTCCTTGTGAGGACTTTAACACCAACTCTCTATTTAACCCTTTGGTTAGCGGATCCGCAATATTATCTTTTGATTTTACGTAATCAATTGAGATAATTCCAGTAGAGAGTAATTGTCTAATGGTATTATGTCTACGACGTATATGTCTAGACTTACCATTATACATATGACTCTTAGCTCGTCCAATCGCAGATTGACTATCACAATGAATAGAAATTGCTGGTACGGGCTTAGACCATATTGGAATATCTTCTAAGAATATACGTAGCCATTCAGCTTCTTCACCACATTTGTCAAGAGCTATAAATTCAGATTCCATCGTGGATCTAGCAATAACAGTTTGTTTAGAAGATTTCCAAGATATAGCTGCACCTCCAAGTGTAAATACATATCCACTTGTTGACTTAGAGTCTTTCATATCTGAAATCCAATTAGCATCAGTGTACCCTTCGATAACAGCAGGATGTCTCGTGTAGTGCAGACCATAATCACGAGTATTTCTTAAATACCTAAGTAATCGTACAATGGCTTTCCAATGATTATTACCCGGATTACTCGTGTATCTACTTAGTTTGCTTACTGCATAGGCTATATCTGGCCTTGTACAACTCATTAAGTACATTAGACTCCCAATTATTCGAGAATATTCTAATTGAGAAACACTCTCTCCGCGATTTTTAGATAGATGTTGACTCGTATCTATCGGAGTCTTAGCCAATGCAGAATCATCATTGTTAAATTTTTCGAGGATTTTATCCACATAATGTGATTGACTTAGAACTATCCCTTCCGATGTTCTAATCACTTTGATTCCAAGAATCACATCAGCCAATCCCATATCTTTCATGTCAAATTTTGAATTTAACATATCTTTAGTGGATTTAACCATTTTATCATCACTTCCAATGATAAGTATGTCATCTACATAAAGACATAAAATGACGTAACCATTTTTTGTGTCTTTAATATAAATACATTTATCGCATTCATTGATCTTAAATCCACTTGAGATCATAGCATGATCAAATTTCTCATGCCATTGTTTTGGAGCTTGTTTTAAGCCATACAATGACTTAACTAATTTACAAACTTTATTTTCTTGCCCTTGAGAAGAAAACCCTTGAGGTTGATCTATGTAAATTTCTTCTTCCAAGTCTCCATTTAAGAAAGCTGTTTTTACGTCCATTTGATGAACTTCTAGATTGCGCAAAGAAGCAATCGCAAGAATCAATCGAATAGAAGTTATTCTCGTAACTGGAGAATATGTATCAAAATAATCAAGACCTTCTCGTTGGCGATATCCTTTTACCACCAGTCTTGCCTTATATTTATCAATTGATCCATCAGCTTTCATTTTCCTTTTGAAAATCCATCGGCAACCTAGTGGTTTATTTCCCGGAGGCAGATCCACTAGTTCCCATGTATGGTTTTGTAAGATAGATTCTATCTCACTATTAATTGCCTCTTTCCATTGAGGCCCTTCAAACGAGTTAATTGCCTCATTATACGTTTGAGGTTCACTTTCCATCATGAAAGTAATAAAATCTGGACCAAATGATTTTTCGGTTCTAGCTCGTTTACTTCATCTAAGTTCAACCTCAACTTCATTCTCCTTTTCTTGTTCATCTAGTTCAAGAAATCTTTTTGGAGAACGTTGTTCTTCATTAGACTTATATGGAAATACATGTTCAAAGAACGATGCATTTCTCGATTCCATTATCGTATTCTTATGAATATCCGGAATGTCCGATTTAAACACAAGAAAGCGATAAGCACTACTGTTATGTGCATATCCAATAAATATACAATCAACAGTTTTTGGTCCAACTTTCACCTTTTTAGGTAATGGTACGGCTACCTTAGCTAAACATCCCCACATTCGTAAGTATTCATATGATGGTTTTCTTTCATGCCATAATTCATATGGACTCTTATCTAGCTTCTTTCGTGGAACCTTATTTAAAAGGTAATTAGCTGTCAAAATAGCTTCTCCCCACATGTTATGTGGTAGACCAGAACTTAATAGAAGTGAATTCATCATTTCTTTTAATGTTCTATTTTTTCTCTCAGCCGTACCATTTTGCTGAGGAGAATAAGGTGCTGTCGTCTCATGGATTATACCATGTTGAGCACATAGCTCGGCAAAAGGTGATTCATATTCACCTCCTCTATCACTTCTTAATACCTTGATCTTTTTACCAAGTTGGTTTTCAACCTCATTTTTATAGAGAGTGAATTTTTCTATGGCTTCATCTTTACTTTTAAGAATATACACATAACAATATTTTGTGTTATCATCAATAAAAGTAATGAAATATTTTCCTCCACCACGTGTTGGTGTTCCTTTTAAATCACACACATCTGTATGAATTAAATCAAGCGGTCTATTACTTCTTTCAACGTTTCGAAAGGATGATCTCGTCAATTTCGCTTCAACACAAATTTCACACTTGTGTTTCTTATTAATTTCGAATGTAGGTATACTACTCAGTTTTATTAATCGATGCATCGAATCATAATTAATATGACCTAGTCTACCATGCCATAAAATGGAAGACTCCAACAAATAAATAGAAGACTTATTCTTTTCATTCATACTTGGCTTAACTGCCATTACATTTAGCTTAAAAAGCCCATCAGTAGCATAACCTCTACCTACAAACATTCCACCTTTGGATAAAATAATTTTATCCGACTCAATCACAATTCTAAAACCATGCTTACTTAGAAGAGATCCGGATATCAAATTTTTCCGAATCTCTGGAACATACAACACATTAGTTAAAGTTAAATATTTCCCTGAAGACAACCTTAACACCACTTTTCCTTCACCTTGTATGTCAGAAGTGGCAGAATTCCCCATGAACAGCTTTTCACCATTCTTCACTTCTTCGAGGCTTGAAAATACTTCTTTGTTGGAGCAAACATGTCTTGTAGCTCCTGTATCAACCCACCACTCTCGTGGATTAGATCCCATCAAGTTAACCTCAGATATCATCGCACATAGATCCATGTCCGATAATCCTTGAGTCAAGTTAGCTTCTCGAACTCTTCTCGGCTTCTTGCAATCGGAAGATCTATGGCCCATGCCATTGCAATTGAAACACTTGCCCGTGAACTTCTTAGAGATTCCTCCTTTAGGATTATATGAATACAATAAAAGGATAATATAACAGATACAATAGATTATGTAATTAGATGAAAAAATGTCTTCTCGTTTGCTCCGAGGCCTGTGAAACACAGTTCCCTTAAAACAGTTTCACCGTCTCCCGTTTGTGCTGGAGAGTTTCGTCGGTGGCTGCTTCCCAGGGTACAACGGAACCTGCAATGATTTAGCACAGAAAAACCACTACAACAGCGAACTAGACAAAAGTACCTGAATCACAATCACCGGGTTTCGCACAGAAATGATCGAGACAAGAAACTCGAAGAACGCTCACAAGAACACTCACAAGAAAACTCACAAGAACAAGGAAAGACTTTAGAATTCTAGAGAGAGAAGTGATAAGATAATGTGTGGAGAGGAATACAATGTGAAGGGATATTTATAGTTGAAAATTAAACTCATAATCAATTCTTTAATCCAACGGTCACTAATCCATCATCCATTCATCCAAAGGTTATCGTTGCTTGCCTTTTCATCATCTTTGCAAGTTACATCCTACAATAAATATTTTGTAGTTACAATGGCAATTAACATCATTTGTTAATTGCCTCATTCAAGACATTTATGTTAATTGTAACAATTAACAAATTTAATTCACAATGAATTTGATGTGAATTTCATTTGGATGAAATTTCACCTTAATTTACATTTGAATTTCATGTGAATTTCATTTGGATTAATTTCACTTTAATTCACATTTGAATTTCATGTGAATTTCATTTGGATTAATTTCACTTGAATTCACATTTGAATTTCATGTGAATTTCATTTGGATTAATTTCACTTTAATTCACATTTGAATTTGGTGTGAATTTAATTAGCCCAAATATCATTTCCATTTAATTAATGGAATTAGTTTAATTCCAACAAAGCATTAGTCAGATGTGTGATGCTGGATATACTGTAAAATTTCTTAAACATGCATGCTTAGTTAAGAACTCTCAAGGCATTGTACTGCTAACCAGAAATAGGATAGGTAACATTTACAAGGTAGACTGGAAAACTAGAATAGAATATCCTATATGCATGATAGCTAAGACCGACCAAACCTGGTTGTGGCATAAGAGACTAAACCATCTAAACATGAAAACTTTAAACTACATTCGTGGTAAAAAGCTAGTTGAGGGCATTCCTGATATAGTATTTAATCAAGATAAGGTTTGCTCAACATGTCAAATGGGTAAACAGACTAGGTCAACCTTTAAGAGTAAAGGAAATATCCAATCTAGCCGATGCTTAGACCTTCTTCACATGGATTTATTTGGACCAATTCAGGTTGTTAGCCTAGGAGGTATGCTCTACACCATGGTAGTTATTGATGATTACTCTAGATTTACATGGGTAATATTTCTACCATCTAAACGTGAAACCGTATCAAACCTGATTACACTTCTTAAGCGCCTGCAAAATGAAAAGTCAACTCGCATTAATAGCATTCGAAGTGATCGAGGTACCGAATTTACCAATAGTACATTAACCGCATATCTTGATGAATCCGGCATTAGACACGAGTTGTCTAGTGCTAGGACTCCTCAACAAAATGGCCTGGCCGAGAGAAGAAACCGGACTCTCAAGGAAGCCGCACAGTCCATGATAGCCGATTCCGGCATTGCTCAGAAATTCTGGGCTGAGGCTATCAACACTCATGTTATACACAAAACCGGTCTTTAATAAACAAATTTCACAACAAAACACCGTATGAGGTTTATTTTAACAGGGTTCCCAAACTTAAGTACCTCAGGATTTTCGGTTGTAAGTGTTATATACATATAAATGGTAAAACCCAACTCACTGCTTTTGATGCAAAAACCGATACCGGGATCATGCTAGGATACTCAGCAGTAAGTAAAGCATATAGAGTATACAATAATAGAACTTCAACCATGGAGGAAACAATTCACGTTGTTTTCGATGAATCGGTTGAAAGTAATACTGCATCATGCTTTGATCTACACAACAGATTGGAAAATAATAATATTCATTCTGATAGTGAAGATGAGACTCCAGTCTTCAGGCGGTTTGTCCATGACCAAATGGGTAACATTGAAACCCAGCCGGATCAAGCTGTTCCACAACAGGAAGCTGATACTTCGGTCCAATCCGAGGAAGTCGGTCGGTCTGACAATCATATTCAGCCTACCGACATGTCTAGCCTTGATCAAATAAACGGTAACTTGGTAGACATCCCTGAACTGAACCTCAGAAGAAACAGTAAACATCCTCCTAAGCAAATTATAGGTGACCCTTCAGAATCTGTTCGAACTAGGGGTCAACTTCTGGAAGGATACTTTAATTCCGCTTTTATATCCCAGATTGAACCGAAAAGAATAGATGAAGCATTGTCAGATCCGGATTGGATCTTGGGAATGCAAGAAGAGCTAAACCAGTTCGAGAGTAGTAAAGTCTAGTACCTAGTCCCAAGACCGAAGGATCAATCGGTCATAGGAACAAGATGGGTATTTAGAAACAAACTCAATGAGGACGGTTTGGTCACGAGGAACAAAGCCAGATTAGTGGCTCAAGGTTACAAACAGGAAGAAGGCATTGATTTTGAAGAGTCATTTTCTCCTGTAGCTAGGATTGAAGCCATTAGGATTTTTCTAGCCTTTGCTCTTTCAAAAACTTTAAGGTTTTTCAAATGGATGTTAAAAGTGCATTTCTGAACGGTGACCTACGTGAAGAAGTGTATGTTGAACAACCACCCGGTTTCAAGAGTGCTGCATTCCCAAACCATGTATACCGATTAAATAAGGCTTTATACGGTCTAAAGCAAGCACCTAGAGCCTGGTATGATACACTAACCGCATTTTTATTACAACATGATTTCACCATCGGTTCGGTGGATAAAACATTGTTTAAATTTGAAAAGAAGGAACATATCCTACTTGTTCAAATCTATGTAGATGATATCATTTTCGGTTCCACCAATCCTAAGCTATGTGATAAATTCTCAAAAATGATGACTGACAAGTTTGAAATGAGTATGATGGGAGAATTAAGTTTCTTCCTAGGTCTTCAGGTTAAACAACTCAAAGAAGGAACATTCATCAGCCAACCTAAGTACACCAAGGAGCTACTAAAGAAGTTCGGGATGGACACGTGCTCCTCGGCGGCTACTCCAATGAGCTCATCGATTAAATTAGACAGGGATGATGAGGGCCAATCGGTAGACCAAATTGCATACCGGGGCATGATCGGTTCCCTCCTATACCTGACAGCGAGTAGACCGGACATTCTGTTTGCAGTCGGTGTGTGTGGGAGATTCCAGGCAAATCCAAAGCAATCCCACTACACAGCCGCAAAGAGGATACTGAAGTATCTAAAAGGCACACCTGACGTCGGTCTGTGGTATCCAAAGGATTCGTCCTTTAATCTAACAAGTTACTCAGATGCAGACTATGCAGGGTGTAAGATTGACAGGAAAAGCACAAGCGGTACATGCCAATTCCTAGGTGACCGACTGGTGTCATGGCACAGCAAGAAACAGACATCGGTGGCCACATCAACCGCGGAGGCTGAATACTTGGCGGCCGGAAGTTGCTGTTCACAACTCCTCTGGATCCAACAACAACTGAAGGACTTCGGTGTCATAGCCGAAGAGTCCCCGATTTTCTGTGACAACACAAGTGCCATTGCAATCACCTACAACCCGGTTCTCCACTCCAGAACCAAGCATATCGACATAAGGCATCACTTCATCCGGGAACATGTCACGCTGAAGCATATCCGACTGGAATACGTACCGACTGATCAACAAGTAGCCGATATCTTCACGAAGCCCCTACAGGAAGCTAAGTTCTCTCAATTTAGACTTACTCTCGGTCTAACCGATATTAGTCAGATCCTTCCTAAGGATGCTTAAAGGGAAACCGGTTCGGACAGATAAAATAGGTAGTTCCTCCTAACCTGTTGAACTTCAAATTTTCGGGGTACCTGTGGAAGAACCGCCCAGTTCATCAGATAGAGTAAACCGACCGGTTACCTGGTGCATGCACCAAATAACCGCATCGGGATGAACAACTGATAACTGACCAGTTCGGAAGCAGGTTACTCTAGATTATTTGAATTTCAAACAGAAGAGGAATAACTATCAGGGTTTAAAGGTATCTGTTCTGAAACATTACCCTTTCAAAGTAACTGGTCGCGCCTAAAAAGACGTGAAGATCTTTTGATATCTTTCACAGTCCAGGCCTATGACCAACACCCTAGACTGAAAACCTACCTATTTCATGCAAAACCTCTTATCCTGCAGTTAATAGATATCATCTCATTTAATACCTGGACAATAGGATAGCCCCTCAACTAATATTTAAGTGAAGCAATCACTTACCAAAATCCTCACAAGTCAAAAACTCTCTCTCTCACTAAGACAAAATGTCTCAGTTTCCCAACACACTTCAGGTTGATTTTCAGTCGTGCTCCAGCACCGAGCACTACGATATTTATAAAATGATAAAATCTTTGGAAGATACTGGCCTCCAGTACTTCCTTGACGACAAACACACCGTTTATCCTGAGACCATCATGGAGTTTTTCTACAATGCCAGGGTATTCAGGGGTACACCCCATTTCGATACCCATATTCAATCCAAAGTAGGGGGTATCATCTTCGACTTCACCGAGAAGGATTTTGCTCGGTGCTTTAGTCTGCCAAAACAAGGGCTGACAGACCTCAACCTACCAGCCAACACAAAGGCCGAGGTCTCACTCACTCTTGCCCGGTCTGATGAACCGGTTGACGATCACGGCACTAAATCACACCTGAGGGCTGAATATCAGCTCCTCAACGATGTGATAGGTAGGAGCATCTTCGGAAGGGATGTCACCAATACCTACTGTGCCGCAACCTTCAATATGATGGCGGCTATTGTCACCGGTACACCGGTGAACTGGTTCAGGGTGCTATTTGACGTCCTCATTTGGATGGTCGGCATCCGGTCAGTCGGCCTCATCCCCCAACTAAGCTGCCTTCTTGTGGAGCTAGGTGTTCCGACCTGTCCCGGAGAGGGTCTGAACCATGCCCAGGTACTCACCAAAGAGATAACCGACTCATTTTATGATCGGTTTGAGAGGGCCTGGAGGAGAAGGAACCGCCGTAACAATCCTACCGGTGTCGTCAACTCCCAAGCACATTGAGTCACTCCTTCCTGCCCCCGGTCGTTTTGCTTCATGCACCGGGTGCACTTTTATCCAACATCATCATGATCACTTCGGCTTCTATCATGTTTTCATTCGGCGTTATCTTTGTTCCCTATTCGGTTCTATATGTGCCTTTCGGTATTATCTATGTTATTTTCGGTCTCTTTTGATTAACCGCGTTTGTGTTAATGCAATTAATGAAAGAGAAATCCTTAATTAATGAGATAACCCCCAACCACCTGAACATTTAATATCCAACTAACTTGGTTACTTCTCAACTAATACCTACCTCGGGCTCCGCAATCTGCCTCTTCCCCATGCACCTTGGAAACATAAAGATTCTTTTGTCTAATAAAACAAAACTCACAATCAATGGTTATGTTTTCCCTCCAAAACCAATCCTATATAAGGAGCCATCTTCTAATCAATTTACCACATCCTAAAGCATAAAACACTTCTGAAATCCTTTGAATTCCATCTCTCTCAATACCGTAATCATGCCGAGCCGAACTTTGGGAAACTTTTTAAGTATCGATTTCGATTCATGTATGGAGGAATGGGACGGGTTGCACGCAAAGAAACTCATGTTCGAATCTCTCATTCTTACCAGCCTTCGGTCGTTCCTCGAAGAATCCGGTTCGATTCTGACTGAGGACGTTAAAGCGTTCTTCAGAAGCGCCTGTATTAGGGGCAATTACATTGTCTCTACGGTGAGGGACCACACTTTCTGGCTCGATGAAGCCGAATTCGCCACTCTATTCAACCTGCCCACATAAGGGTTCTCTGACTTTCCACCTCTGGAGGGGCTTGACGAATTCTATTACTCACTCCTCTTTTCTGGAACCATGGAACCAGTGGAAGACCATGGGCCCAAAAACCTCTTGGGGAGACACGCTCAACTTCTTCTTGAGATCGTCACTCGGTCCATTCTTTGTCAGTCCCTTAATCAGCGGTACTCAAAGAACACCTACAACATGATGACCAACATCTTTAGCAACAAGGCCATCAATTGGTCCACGGTCATCTTCCAACGTCTGAAATCCATGGTAATAACCAAGAAAGGTCTTGGTTTTGCACCTCACATCAGCAAACTAATCCTATCATACCGGCCAGAGTTCGGACCGGGCACACCGGCCGCCCTTCAAACATCCTTAACAAGGATTCGGTGGAGGAAAGGATTTCCAGAATGTTTCTTCCATAGACTGTACTTTTCCATTGTTTATGTATGCTTATCTCAATGCCGATTTATCTGTCGGTCTTCTTTCTGCAATATTTCTTGAATTCAATCTCATTTCAGTTTAAATAACCGGGTCTTCTTAATACTTTGAATATTTATCTAAGTAACCGGTTAACATCTTCAAACTATAACCGCGCCCTTATCCGGTCACATAATATCGCTTAAAATAAAAAGATTGCAAACACTCTGATCATTCAAAATAACCGATTAAACTTAGAAACCGCACCATCAATCGGTCTCAAAAAGAAGAGTGCGTCATCAATGGCATAAGCAAAAGTTTTGGAGGGAAATTTCCCGCCCAAAACTCCCGCCCCCCCGGTTTACCGCCCATGGTTTGGCGCCTTTTCTCTCCCGCCCATGGTTTGCCGCTCCTTTCAACTTGGAGGGAAATTTCCCTCCCAATGTTGATGGGACGGTTGGGCTTCCAAACCGCATCTATAAAAGGGACTCTCGGTCATTTTATTTCATTCTCACGCGAATCTGTTTTCTCTCTCTAAGCTCTCTAACTCTCTGAAGCAGTTATTTCTCAAACTCTCTCAAAATCTCTAAGATGGGGCGCGATTCGGCTTTGTTTAAGCACCTATCTCAGGTGGATTTCGAGGAAATCCAAATGAAAGGTACGTCCGAGGCAAAGGAGGTTATTGACCGGGTAGTCAAAACCGGTCTGGAATATTTCCTTGGCGGTCCTCATATTCTCTACAAAGATGCGGTCGAAGAATTTTTCAAAACCGCAACTATCTCTAATGACAAAATCACCGCAACTGTATGCGGTACTGAAATAGAGCTCACCGAGGCATCGGTGGCAGAGAGCCTGCGCCTTCCAACAACCGGCCAGGATGCAACGGCGGACATCGAGATCAAGACTTTTGAGGCGGCATGCCAGATACTCTCGGCAACTAAGGAGCCGATAAAAGTATCCGGCAGCAAATCAACGTTGAAACCGGAGTATATCCCAATTTGTGACATCTTCGCAAGGGCGATTCTAGCAAGGGGAGGAAACTATAGCAGCCTAACAAGGGACAAAATCAGGATGCTGATCGGCCTGATAGAGGGAACAAAGGTTAACTGGGAAAAAACAGTGTTCAACAACTTAATGAATATGGTGAAACCGGACTCAAATCGGTCATGGGGATACGCCGTTCCTCTCGGTAAGATCTTCCTTCACCACAATCTCAAAATCGGTCCCGGCGTCATCGTCGCAAATAGATGCCTCATCAGATCGAAATAATTCTTAGAAAGGAAGCAGCCGACCCCCGGTTCCACAGGTGGCCGAAAGAAGAAAGCCGACAAGAAAGCGGCCCCAGCCAAAGCAAAGGTCGAAAGCAAAGGAAAAGAGAAAGTAACTTTCTCGGAACCGCCGCAGCAGACGGAGGATGAAGAGTCGGCTTCCCACTCTGAAAGAACCGATACAGAGAAGACCGAGGACGAAAGATCGGTCAATGAAGACGAGCATTCGGCCCAGAGCCTGGATAATACCGGTTCTGACACCAATCCTGAGACCACCGAGGGTGGTGAAGAGGATGGTGAAGAAGGTGATAAAGAAGTCGATGATAAAGGCGGCGACAAAGACAATGAGGAGGCCGAAGAAGTAGAGGCCGATAGGGTGACTCTAAAACTCCTAAAGATCGCCAAAGAGCGAGCCGAGTCGATTGAGGAGTTATACCTGGAATGGCACGAGCACCGGTTCGGCAAACCGTATAGGCAAATCCTACCGAGCTACACAGACATGGAATGCATCAAAAGACTAAAGGACGTGGAGGACATGATCATGAATCTCACAAAATCCAATACAATCGAAGAGGTATTACACCGAACCTGCCTCTTAAAACCACAGGTACAACTACGGAAGCTAATCACACGCATCCGGAAGATTACGGAGAAGTTCGAAGAAGTGGGACCAGAAGACACTTTAACACCGCGGGTGTTAGAAAGGCTTGAAAAAGCCAAAGGAGACCTTATTCAAGAAATTGACCGGCTAGAAGCAATGTGCAGTCAAAGAGAAATACCGGTCTATACAGCTCCCCGGATTGAAACGAGTCTGGATCACTGTCCAACACCTCCAAGGGAGAATGCGACATCAAAAGAATCCGATGAAAGGGCGGATCCTCTTCTCACCGGGCAATCTCATCCTACACAACCGGAAGTCTCCGAATCAGACTTCACAAAGGAATGGGTTGAGGGCCGTCTTCAAAGATTTGAAGACTCAACAGCAGTACGGATTGATAGCCGCATACAAGAGTTTGAAGACTCCGCGGTTCAGCCATTCAAGGACAGATTCCAAAGAATCGTTTGCTCGGCACTCAAGTTCGCCGACACCACAAGGTATCTCTTGAACAATACTCGGGACCGGATCTCAGAAATCGACGAAGATCAACAGGAAGAGGCGGCTCTGCGCAGTAAATATTTTAAGCGAACCGTAATTTTGGAGGATACGACCTCCGAGTTAAAGGAAGACTTTGGCCGGCTTAAAGAGAGACCGACCAACGATTGGCGGAAGTTGTTGGGGACCTGGTCGGCACAACACTCGGACGGGTCTCCGAACTCGAGAAGAAAAATGAGGGTCTCGAGGCCGAACTCAAGGCGCTTTCCGAACAAGTTGCCGAACTGCTGAGGGTTAAGATGAACGCGGACGCCGCGGCTGTAGAGGCTGATGCCCAAGCGGCAAAGAGGGTCCAAGATGCGCTGGAACCGAAGCAAGTAAAGAGAAGGAGGCACTGCGATCATCCCAACTTACCGAAGAAGAAGAGGAGGCCGAGCGGATTCGAAGGTCAGAGGCCAAGTTTCCGGGACTTACAAAGAAAGCAGCCGCTCAAGCTGCGAAGGATGCTGAGCGGTTGGAAAGAGAAAGACGGAGGCTGGAAAGTTTCGCAGAAGACAACAAGAAGAAAAAGGCGGCCTCGGCGGCCTCCTCCGTTTCAGCGCCGAAAAAGCGAAAGAGGGAACCCTCAAAGAAAGTTCAAATAGCCGACCTGCTCAATGAGGTCACTGAAACGGTCATTTCGAGTATACCGCAGCAGGCTGCTCAAGTCGAAGAGGAGGTTGAAGAACAACTGCAGCACCGGTCTACAAGACAACGAGTCTCTGAACCGGCCAGTCAACAGCAACCGGAGAAGAAAAAGCGGAGCATATATGACTTCTCAGACTCGGAATAGGGGCTCTCTTTCCTTTACTTGTCTTAGTATTTTTATATATTATGTTATTTTCGGTTATCTATCTTATATATAAAGCTATTTTTGAAACCGGCCATCTTTTGCATCTCTACTTAGTTTTGATAATTTTAAATAAAATAATCAAAAAGGGAGAAATTGATAAGATAAAAGATAAGACTTTTCCAAAAATTTTCTCAAAATTTTTCTCAAAATTTTTCGAAAAATTCTCCTAAGTCAGTTTCAAAAATCCGGACAAACAAAACAACCGGCCTACGGTTGCAAACTTACATGATTTTGATAATTTTAAATAAAATAATCAAAAAGGGAGAAATTGTTAGATAAAATCAGACCGGTTCAAATAAACCTAACTTAAATAAACTTTCCATGTAGGAACAAGGAACCGGACTGGACAAACATAAGAACCGGCTAAAGAAAACTAGCCGGTCAAGTGAGTAAACCGACCAAGAATACTTGGAACATGACCGCACAAAGAAGGGATCGGCCAAAGCTTAAAACCGGAATCATCAAACAGCCGATCAGTCACAAGGCAGAGGAATAACTGGAAGAAGTCCGGTTATAACACCCATACCGGAAGCCACCCGGTTAAGTCAAATGGCCGACCAGTACAAGAAGACAATTCGGGTATCTGTTGAGAATGATACCAAAGGAACAGACTGAACACTTCCATATCCATACAAGTCTGAGGAAAGTCTGCAGGCTACAGAAGACAGTACTACCGGATCTTTCCACTTCGGGATAAGTCAGAAAGAAGATCTTCCAAGTACAGACAACTGTTCAACAGACAGTGCCTACATTGAGTAAAAGACAAACCTAGCAGGCCTGTCTTACATACCGGAAGAACAGACCGCCAGGTCTGAGACATAATGCCAGGTCTGAGGTTGACCATCAGGTCTGAGGAAACGACCGCAGGTCTGAATCTCTGAAACACTGAATCACTGCACCTCTGCTCAGCCAATCAGATTCAAGGCAGTGAAATATGACCGTTGGCATATTTCACCTATAAAAGGGGCAGTTGAAGAAGAGTAAATGCGCGACACAGTGGGACAAGTGAGAAACTCTAAGAGCATTTATTCTACAAGTGATAAGACTGTGTTGTTCTAAGAAAGCCTAAGTGCTAAAGTTAAAGTGTGTTTTACAATTTCGGTGTAAATTGTAATAGTGTTATCGAGCAGGAAATAAGTCTCGATCGGATTGTACTTATATTCCTTAGTGAATATCCTTCTCGCGGTTTCGAGAGGAAGGGGTGACGTAGGAGTTTTATCTCCGAACATCCATAAAATCTGTCTTGTTATTTACTGTCTGCCGGTTTCACTATCTAACCGATCTATACCGCTCCAACCTACCTAATCCCATCTAAGCCGAATTTCCAGATTACCGAAACCGACCCATCAAATCTCAAATCTTCATCATCTAAAATCGATTCTGCCTATCATATAAGTGTGCCGCTTCAACCTGAAAGCAAACCTCTTCCGCGCTTGAACCTAGTTCAAGGGTTTGTGATAGGTTGTGTAGTATTGAAACCCCGGTGTTAATCTCTAACCGGATTAACCACCACCCTTCGAGTGAGAACCGCTAACCGGTCCAACCCCCAGTCCTCCAGCGGCTACCTAGATCCTAACAGTTAGTATAATCAAAGAAGCTATAACAATCTTTTCGAGTATTACAGGTCTATACATCAATGAGGACAAAAGTCAGGCTTTCTATGGAGGGGTTAATGAAGAAAGAAAAGAAAACATATTCAATATTATGGGAATCAAGGAAGGTGAACTACCAGTAAAATACATTGGAGTACATCTGTCATCAAAACAACTTCGATACAATCACTTCAGACAACTAGTAGAAAATGTTAGAAATTTTTTCTTGGGTTGGACTACGAAAAAATTGTCTTATGCAGGTAGAATCGAGCTCGTTAAAAGAGTCATCTTTAGAATTATTAGCTACTGGGCACAACAGATAGTCATCCCAAAGAAAGTAATGACTGAACTCGATAGAATCATGAGAAACTACATCTGGGGAACACAAGGCAGAGGAGAAAAAAAGTCAAATGGGAGGATGTTTGTACTCCCATAGAAGAAGGCGGACTAGGAATAAAAAGTTGTGTTAAATGGAACAAAGCCCTCACCATCAAGAACTTATGGGAGTTTGAGCAAAAATCGGACTCCCTATGGGTCAAATGGGTGCATACAAGATTTATGAAAGAAGAACAGAGTATCTGGACACGAAGCATCAATGAAAGAATGTCATGGTCATTGAAGAAAATCCTAAAAACAAGAAAATATGCCTTTCAAATGGTGAAAACCACAATTGGAAATGGAAGAGGGTTACTATTCTGGCATGATCTTTGGATGGATAATATTCTCATTATATTCAAAGAAGAAATGCAAGGAAAAAGAGTTAGAAGAGAATACATCAAGTACTCATTTAGAGACGTCTATGAAGGTAAATGTGATTCACTTTTGAGGCGTATTTCAGAAGGTGATAGAATCATAAACCTAATGAGGTAGAAGCAACTCAATGAAAGTAATGATGAAATATCCTGGAAAATAGAAAGCAATGAGGAGTTAATTATAGGAAAGGCATGGGAAATGGTTAGAACAAGAGGATAGGAGGTAGATTGACATAATATGGTATGGTCTCCAAATATTATTCCTCGTTACCAATTTATTCTCTGGCTGGTATATAGGAAAAGGTTGACAACAAAAAACAGAATTCGAAAATACATAAACATTCCTGATATCAACTGTGTTCTATGTTCGGGAGTTGAGGAAAACATAAACCATTTATTTGGGGAATGCTCTTTTGTAATACAAATCTGGAGGATGTATGCTGCACACATGAACATCATCAACTTTCCAAGAATATGGGAAGAAATCCAAGAGTGGATGAAGAATAAAGTAAAAGGAAGATCATTCTATGTAAGTATGTTGAAATGCTATTTTGGAACAGTAATCTACAATATTTGGAAAGAAAGAAATTCAAGAACTCACAGTGGAAGAAGTAGAACCGCTAAAGATATTTGGATAGATATAACTTCAGATGGAAATGCACTCATTCAATCTTGGAGAGGAATCGAAATGAATGAAGAGAATAGAAAGCTCTTCCAGATATGGGATATTTCGTTTGAGAAAAATCACAAGTAGAATAAAAGTAAAATGCTGTAGGCTTTAATTGATTATTGTTATTGTCTGTAATTCAATTATTGTTTCATTGTCAAATCTAGAAATTGTCTAGATCTGATCCTAAACTTTTGTATTTTTTTTCCCTCTTTTATATTTTTTTAATGAATTTACACTAAGTTGTTTCCCTCCCCCCAAAAAAAAGTGTAGGCTCCATAACTCAACATATATTTGAATTTCACACGTTTCACCTGTCACGTGGCTTCAATTTGATACTAAATCAAAAGTTATGATCGTTTGAAATTCTCAAAAAAAAATAAGGACTTGTTGCACGCGAAAAATAAGTCTCCTAGACGTAGCGATGTGTTCTACCATCTAGGTGAATTCCAATGTTCGCCTCTCAATGGTTACATCTCCTTTTTCCATTTCTTTTGTTATTTTTTTCATTTTCTAAAATAAAATTTCTTAAAATTTATATATATGAACTTATTGCTCATTTTATATATCTAGGTTTATTCAACTCAAAATAAATTTTTTTGGAGTCCAATCAACACGAGAATGACTTAAAAAATAATTATTTATTTAAATTATAGTCCGAAATTAATTATTTTCGGAGTCCAAACATGACGATGACTCTAAAAATAATTATTTATTTACTAATACATGTAATAAGCTCGTATATGAATTTTAAAAAATAATAAGATCGAGATTTATTAAAATATATAAATTATAAAATTTAGGAGTAAAAAATAAGTGTTTACTGTATACAAACATATAATATTTTACGTTTACAAACGTAAATTTAGAAATCATTTTTGAGTTTATTGTTTGGTTACACTCAAAAAAGAGCATTTACGTTATGCCTCTATGCGTGTTAAAGAATGCTCTCTAATTTATAAAATTTTAGCCATTTAAAAATTTGGATTTCATGTTTCATATATCCAATTATTTTTCCAAATCTTTGACACATATATAAGTTTGACATTTTAATTTTAAAGCATTAAAATAATGTCAATACTTACTATTGAATGTAGAAAAATGCACCTAAAAATATCGATTAAAAGATATAGATTTATAAAAATAAATCCAAACAAGTCTTAAATAAATAAATAAAATTCTATTGTTTTAAAAATATTTTAAACGCATTTATATATATATTTTTTTATTTTTTAAAAATAATTTGGAGGTTTTAAAATGTTAAAACATTGGAAATAAAAAAAACAAAACAAAAGGCCTAAAGGGCACTTGGACCGGGCGCAAAATATGACGTCGGTTATTGGACACGGATCAGGAGCGACTCTTGGTGCGATTTGGATGCGGTCTAGGTCGGGGTCAATGCCGTATGGTCTGCAGTCAATGCAGAGTGAGGCACAAGTGGACCAAGCGCGACACGAAAATGACTCAGGGGTCAGAGGTCGAGTTTTGGCTGAGTTGAAATTCGACTTCAACTTCTCTAAGGTTAAAACTGCAGGTTTTGGGTTTGGAATCCTCAAACTCTAAACCAAACATATGGGAGGCTTTTGAAAACCATTTAGAGCATGTCTATAATGGTATGGGCAGAGCCGATCCCGAGGTTTGGGCTGCCCTAGCCTCGGTAGAAAAAAAATCAATAAACTTTTTTTTCCCTAAGTCTAGTTTTAAAAATTGATAAAAAAAATTCATTTTTGGTGAGATTTAAACTCATAACCACATTGAAACTTTAAATGCATATCTTAAACCACTAAGCTACAACCATTTATGTTTAAAATTACAATAAATATAACTAAATATTTTGATATTTTTAACAAATGGGCTGCCTTGGGGAGTGGGATGCCCTAGCCCGAGGGTTTGTCGGGCTTACCCCAGGGTCGACCCTGGGTATGGGGTCATCATTCTTCGTGTAGGGGTCGTCAAATCTTCAACGAAAAAGGAATTTTTTGCCAAAAAAATCATTTTTGTGATTTAAGCTTTCAATTCAAATTTTAACCTTATTGAAAGCTTCCTGAAGCTTGTTAGAACTGAAAACAGCTTATTGACATCAACTCGCTCAATTTTTTCACCATTTCTAAAATTGAAATTCGAGATTTTTTAGAATTTTTTTAATTTCGATCAAACATGCATTAAATCTCTTGGAATTTGTTTAAAATTACGATTGAGATAATCATTCAGTTGTACGTCATTTTTGAGTTAGAACTCAAGAACAACAACTCTATTTTCTAAAATTTTAAAATTAAAATTGGGTATATTTTTTGAGGTTGATTGTTGAAAATTAATTTCGAAAAAATGTTTGCAAATGATCATATTATCAAATTCAAATGAAATAATTAGATAATCATGCAATATTGAAGAACACATGAAAGGTATACATTTCAATTTTTGTTTATAACATAATTATAACATGTTAGAATTAAGCCAATTCCATTAATGAATGGAAATAAGATTGTAAATAAATAAAATCAAATAAAATTCACACAAATTCAAACGTGAATTAACGATGAATTTAATCCAAATTATAATTAAATATTAATTGTTTAATTAATATTTAATGCCTAATTAAAAAATTAAAGCATAATGTTATGATAAACATTTAGCTTTAATTGGCCTATTGGCTAACGTATGGACTCTTCAATTAGCTAGCATTGTAGCATTGAAGGTCTAACATTGCATTTCTGCAAATGAATGTATAGACTGATGTTAATTAGTTATGAATTAATTAATAAATGAATGAGCAATATTTATTGCTAATAAACGTTTGGATGATTTTATTTGAAGGTTTAATTCTCAGTCATATATACTCATTCATTATTCATTTTACATCATTAAATCATCTTATATTTTCTCACTCTAGAATTCCAAAAGTCCTCTTCTTGTTTTGTGATTGTTCTTCGAGTTCTTTGCTCGATATTTCTGTTGAAACCCGGTGATAGTTCAGGTACGCTGGTCAAGTTCGACGAGTAGTGATTTCAGTGCAGAATCACTATTGGATTCGTTGTACCCTGAGAAACATCCATCTACGATAAGCTCCTGCACAAACGGGAGACGATGGAAATATTTTAAGGGAAATGTGTCTAACAAATGCCTCGAATCAACATCTCAATCTGGTGATTTCGTTCTTTGTAATATTGTATTTCTATAATTTATTTGTAATATCATTATATATATATATTCTGTTATTTCAAGACAAGATATCTAGCAATCTTAAAACAGTCTCATTGTTCTAAACTATTTAGTAGTTTGCGCTATCGAAATTTGTTGTCTTTGATGTTTCTAAAATACGAGATGTGATGTTACAAAAGAGATGATGAACGCTGCTTGAAGGATGAAGCCGAATCTAAATCCTTTAAAAGAGTTGACAATGGTTATTGTTTAATGACGCTAAACTTAAAAAGGGTATATATATATATATATATAATGCTGATATAATATTATATATATTGGAAAAGAAAATGGAAAAAAAGTTTTAATTAATAAAATTAATTAATTGTGTTATTTAAAATTAATTATAATTGAAACATATGGTTTCAGTTGTATAATAATTAATTATAAATATATACATTCTTAAATTAATTAAACGTGATAATTAATAAGAATATGATAACTAAGAAGAGATAATATATTTATTTATATAAGTATATATATTCTTATATATTACATTTTGATTATGATGTTAAGTTATCATTTTAAATGTGTATATATTCATTTGTTGACAGAATTTAGTCAAATATGAAGTATAAGTTGTCTCCGGAAAAAGACAAAAGGTCATAAAAGTGGTACAACGATAAAAAGGTGCATTGGCGTAGTGGTTTAAAGTTCAGACGCAATTGTTCGTGGCGAAAGGGAGGTCATGTGTTTGAATCCAGCTGATGAGATGATTTCTTTTATAGAAATCAGATTTGCTAAAATGGCTGTGGTCATTGATGTTAAAAATCATTCCAATTTTTTGTGTAGAAATTATGAGTTGAATGGGGGCTGTGGTCATTGATGTTAAAAATCATTCCAATTTCTTGTGTAGAAATTATGAGTTGAATGGGGGTAGTCAATGATTTCTTTATAGAAATCAGACTAGATAAAATGACTTTAGTCGTCATTGATATTGAAATCATTCAAATTTCTTGTGTAAAAATTATGAGATGAATGAGATAGTCAATGATTTCTTTGTAGAAATTAGACTTGTTAAAGTCATTGATGTTGAAACCATTCCAATTTCTTGTGTAGAAATTATGAGATGAATGAGTAGTCAATGATGTCTTGGTAGAAATCAGACTCGGTAAATGACTATATTCATTGATGTTGGAGATGAATGGTGTAGTTAATGATTTCTTTATAGAAATCAGACATGAGTCTTGATGTGAAAATCATTATAATTTTCTTGTGTAAAAATTATGAGATTGATGGGTTGATAATGATTTTTATAATATATATATATATATATATATATATATATAATATGATTTGTCTAAATGACATTAATCATCAATGTTGAAATCATTATAATTTCTTATGTAGAAATTATGAAATGAATGGGGTATCCTAAAGATTTCTTATGTAGAAATTTAATTTGTCAAAATAATGTTGACATTAATATTTTGAGACATTTTAATTTCTTGAGATTAAATAAGTTGTTTGTGTTAGAACTTATTCTAATCATGCATTTAAAGAAACACGACTATGGAAATTAGTCTTGGTGAGAATAATCTACTCATATATGTTTTGTGAGTGCATACTTATTTCATGTCGATTATTGTTCAAAACATGGTAATGTGAGTGTTTCGATTAAGACATGAAATATATTTGTAGTTATATTTAATTTGATTATTAATATAAATCACGCATATTAACTAATAATAGGATGATTCATGTTCATTCATAATAAGTATGATCACCTAGAAATTTATATACATATATAAATAAAGATTTCTTTTCTATCTATTTTATTTTAATAGATAATTTTGAAATTTGTCAAAAATTATGTGTTCTTTGATTGACAAAGATTTGTTATAGAATGTTAAAGGTAATCTAATTAATTAAGAAACGAATAATTGATGACATGAATATTTATTTATATAATTAGTTAGTTTTTTATTTGATTAGAGATAAATGGTCAACATTCTAATTAAGTATAATAATTAATATTCTAATTAATTATCGTGTATTTTTTAAACGTATTTTTCTTGATAAATGAAATTGTATATATATTTGTTTAATAATATATGACATATTATTTATTTGATTACGTTTCTATGTTATTAAATATATATATATATATATATATATATGGATATATTAATTTTGGTTTAATATAATATATTTGATATACATTGTTCAATGCATCGTTAAAACTTACTTAATTTGATAATTTTGAAATCAAATAATTACAAGGAAAGTCTTGTTTGATTTGAGAATAATGTGGCAAACGTGCCAATATTACTGGATGCAAACGTGCAACCGAAAATAAATGTTTAAGCGGCTTCGGCCAAAGATGCTTGAAATATTATGCTTTTTTTGTAGAAATAATGTGACATGGTGAATATTTATTTGATTAAATATACTAATTTCTTTTATAGAAATAATGTAATGAAATAAATATTTTAATTGATTAAATATTATAATTTATTATGTAGAGATTATGTAAAGAATGATTTATATATGAATAAACATTCTAATCTCTTGTATAGAAATTATGTTTTATACAATTAAATATTTATAATATAGTTATCTTATTCATTGTATAATAAGTATAAAAAAAAAAAATTATAAAAGAATTGTGTGACAAATTCTTGATTAAAAATTTTATAAGAGAAATATGTTATGTACAAAAGATAAAGTTGCGCAACTTTACAAAAAGAAATAAAATAACAAGAAGATGTCTTGTTTGTATTTGCTAAGTTTGTGCTCAAATTGATATTATAAATTTGAGAATTTTGAAATCAAGAAACGTGTCATATTTTGACAATACTTTCATAAATATTTGAATAACGAATGTCTTCAAAATGATTTTATGAAATAAATGGAAAGAAAAGTTTATAAAGTCTTGACATTACTTATAAAAAAATTTATAATAATGATATGAAAAATTGATCATACTTTTATTATAAAGTGGATGTGACAATTATATATCATGAAGACAATGAAAATTGTTTCATTACGTATTTTTTGTACGATATTATATCGTTGAAAATTACAATAAAAATTAAAAGTCATTAATGATATGAATTGCACTACACGAATTATCATGTTATTATCAAATAATATATTGATATTATTAAATGAAAGACTTTACGTGTACAAGTGAATATGTTTACACTTGAAAGTGCAATCGACGTATAAAAAATTTCTAAGAAAACTATGATTGATAGATTAAACGTTATAATCTATAATTTGACTTATGTCAAAAAAATAAAATGTTTTTATGCAAAATATATAATCGTTTACACTAAGGCAGAATAGTTCAAAGACATTTTGTCTACTAGTTAGCCAAGTAAACAATATTTTCATAAAAAAATGTTTAAATGGTAAGCATGTACGAATGACTATGCTTCTTATTAGAAGATATTCCAAGATTACCATAAATTTCTAATTATGAAAATAATAATTTTAAATTAGATAAGTTTAGAGTCAATGAAAAATCTAGACATACACGTCTTAGACATAATGTCATTAGACTACACTCTCTAATGGAGTTATCAAATTTGACTATGTAAGTCAAAGATAACATTCTGGATCCACTAATAAAATTATTGAATAAAGAGTTTGTTTGAAAGTATTTTAAGACATCAGCCTACTATAAGTTGGTATGAAGGAAAACCCAACCTATGCAGACTGGAGATCCCAAAACTAGGTTTAATGGGACAACCTAATTGTACTAACTTGGAAAATTATTGTTGAGGATTAATTCTATAACGAAACAATATATATTTTGACGAGGATAAGCATATCGCTTTTAATGATTCTTTGTGAGCAAATAGATCACTATGTGAGAGAGAAATGGGGCCACTTTGAAAGAATTGCACGGCTCAATTCTAGACCCTCTTACAGAACCAGGCACGTGTTCCATGGCCAAAATGGACACAACCATGAGTGCATGACATGTATCAGGGAGAATTTTATGTGAAAGTGTGTTATCGTTTACACAAATGGCAGAATAATTCAAGGACATCCAATCTACTAATTGACTAGTGAAGTTATATACTTTCATGAGGAAATGTTCAAAAGGTTACACTTACATATCCTATGTACAATTCAACTGTTAAACCTTTCACTATGTTTATCTTTCAATTTCTATTAACGTAGAGATTGTTGAAATTAAGTCAATTTCATTAATGAATGAAAATAAGATTGTAAATAAATAAAATCAAATAAAATTCACACAAATTCAAACTGAATTAACGGTGAATTTAATCCAAATTATAATTAAATATTAATTTTTTAATTAATATTTAATGCAAAATTAGAAAATTAAAGCATAATGTTAGGATAAACATTTATCTTTAATTGGCCTATTGGTTAACGTATGGACTCTTCATTTAGCTAGCATTGAATGTCTAATATTGTATTTTTGCAAATCAACGTATAGACTGATGTTAATTAGTTATGAATTAATTAACAAATGAATGAACAATATTTATTGCTAATAAACGTTTGAATGGTTTTATTTGAATGTTTAATTTTCAGCAATATATACTCATTAATTATTCATTTTGCATCACTAAATCATCTTATATTTTTTCACTCTAGAATTTCAAAAGTCCTCTTCTTGTTTTGTGATTGTTCTTTGAGTTTTTTGTTCGATATTTCTGTTGAAACCCGGTGATAGTTCAGGTATGCTGGTCAAGTTCGACGAGTAGTGATTTCAGTGCAGAATCACTATTGGATTCGTTGTACCCTGAGAGACAGCCATCTACGAAAAGCTCCAGCACAAACGGGATACGATGAAACTGTTTTAACGGAAATGTGTCTAACACATGTCTCGAATGAACATCTCAATCTGATGATTTCGTTCTTTGTAATATTGTATTTATTTAATTTATTTGTAACATCATTATATATATATATATTCTGTTATTTCAAGAGAAGATATCTAACACAACATTAATGATTGTTTACATTAAATTGGAGAATACTCCTAGACACTTGTTGATGTTTTTGGTTGAACCAAAATCGAGCTTAAAATCTCTCTACAAAATTTTCTAAAAACTTGTAAACTTAAAAGAAATTTTAATGGCGGATTGGCTGATTAATGTAGAGAATGATTGATGGCTTGTTCTAATAGTCTTCACTGGGGGTTCTTTTTGATGGCTTGTTCACTGGGGGTTCTTTTTAATGGCTTGTTCTAATAGTCTTCACTGGGGTTCCTTTTATAGGAGGCCCAAGCCAGCAAGTGGCTTAAGTCGACCTAATTTCGGACAAAAGCCATTAATTAATGGTTGTCCACTTGCTTAACCAAATTTTATCTTTTTGTCGAGTAAGACGACCTAAGCTTGTATGTAAAATGATAACACAACTACTATGATCATTTATATTTTTTAATTTCAACATTTGGTCAATGAATGAGGAAGATAAGTTCATCTAATTTTTTTTTAAGAAATGATCGTTCTTATCCTCTTGTTGCGAGGAAGAAGACGAAGGCTTGACCATTGGGCGCTCCGTCGGTTCATTTTTAGCGTCGCATGACTTGGGCGTTGGCTCTCAGTGTAAGTGAAATTTGATTACCCAATTGAAGAAGAAGGGTTGAATAACTTGAATTGTTTCTGCAGATAACTTACCAGATGAACAAGTAGATGGATTGAAGCAAATGTTTCATATGATGGACATCGATAAAAATGGACATTTATGTTTAGAAGAACTTAAAGATGGTTTACAAATGATTGGTCATAATGTTCCTGATAATGAAGTTCATATGTTAATGGAAGCTGTAAATGATAATCATTAGTCATTAAAAATAAAAATATGAGACATTTTTGTCGTTCTTTCGAATAGGCTGACATTGATGGGAATAGAATGCTGAACTGCGAGGAATTTGTGACAATGTCTGTTCACTTGAAGAGGATAAACAACAACGACGATGAAGAACAATTTCAGTTAGCTTTCAAGTGTTTTGACAAGAATGGATGCGGTTACATTGAATTTGAAGAACTTAGACAAGGATTGTTAGAAGACAATCTTGTTTCTTCTATAAATGATCAGGTCATTCGAGATATCATCTTCGACGTGGATCTAGACAAGGTAAAAATAAGTTATAATTATGTATGACCTTGCCGGGAAATGATTAAAAATAAATACACAGGATGCAAGGATTAGCTATGAGGAATTTCGAACTATGATGACAACCGGAGTAGAGTAGAAGATGGCATCGAGGCAATACTCGAGGGCAATGCTGAATGCACTTAGTCAAAGGTTGTTTAAAGATAATAAATCAATACCATATCAACCAGTAATAAAACCACATGATACATAAACAAGATAAAAAAGAGAGGAGAATGAAAAACAAATTCTCTATGATATTATAAGCTAGATTAAATTTTGTCTTTTCCTTTTTGTTTCTTTAGTTGTAAAGAATTGTTTTTGATATTATATGTAAAGTTCAAATTCTCAATTTTTTTTAACAAAACATTATACATATAGACCCAAGTACTTTTGTTATAAGAGAGAATATCAAATTATTTGAATATCTTTTGATAAAAATTACTTAACACTAAGTCGTTGTAGTATAGTGGTAAGTATTCCCGCCTGTCACGCGGGTGATCCGGGTTCGATCCCCGGCAACGGCGTTTGTTTTTAGACCTTTTTCTGATGGGAATTTTTTAGAAAAATGGAGTTATTTGTTAGATCTTGTTCGGAGGTTCGATCCCGACAATAGCGTTTGTTATTTTAGACCTTATTTGAAAAATAATAATTTAGAATATATAATATTTTGGTTGATATGATCGAAGAGAAGAGTAGTGAAAAAATGCTTTTTGAATTTGAGTAAGAGTTTTAAAAAATTTAGACCTTCTTCTATAAGAGTTTTGTAAAAAAACGGAGTTATTTGTTAAATCTTGTTCGGAGGTTCGATCCCAACAACGGCGTTGGTTATTTTAGACCTTATTCAGATAAGAGTTTTTGAAAAAACAAGTTATGAAATAACCCAAAACTAACAAGACCTTAATTAAAATTAATCATTGCCAAACTAAATTAACCTACACTAATCAAAATAAACCTAGTTAAATTAATCAAAATATAATGCAAACAACAAGCATGATAGTCATAAGAGTACTGATAAACCAAACTAAACACATTTAAAATTAATCAAATATAAAGAGAGAATGCAAACATGATACCAAAATAAACTTAATTAAAGATTGATTTTTTTTGTCACCTCTTATGTTTCCTTCACATTGTAAATTCCTGTTTTTTTTTGAAGTAAAATTAAAATTCTCCTTTCTTTAAAAAACAAAATATAAATTAATCCTCTAGAGTTTAGACTGAACCATTGCAAAATCCAAAAGGCTAAGGAACTTTTGAAGGAAATATTCAAGTCTTCTGCATCGAAAATTTGAAACATCGAAAAGTATAACCAACGTTTAAAGGGAATATTCAAGTCTTCGGTATTGAAAATTTAAACTAAATATGAAAAGAAATCAATATCCAAGTTTCAACAATGGCGATGATTGCACATCTGGAATGTAATTGAAGTTCAACGATTAATCGAATCTTGACAGTTTCACGATTCTTTAAAACTCAAGTTTTTTCACGTCTTATGCTAGTTGTCTCCTGCACTGTCTTCTGTGTTCTTGCTACAATCCCCTTGACTTTCAGGATTAACTTCTGACAAATTATTCTCTAGTGCTTTAACCAAGTTCTCAAAGTAATTCCGGGTAATGCTGTAAAAATATCAAATTATAAGGTTGAGGGGTGGAGCTGCCAAAACAGAAGCAAGAACAAATAATTTTTTTATCTTGTGTTACCTTGTTAATCCTGCAAGCTTAGCTCGGAAATCATTAAAATTAGGTGGAGGTGAAGGACATACAATTCTAAGAAAAATCTGTATATCATGTTCAGCACAATGATGAAGCCTTTCGAGACAAGACTCAGCTTCACCTGCGCAGAAAAATACCATATGATTGTTAATAAAACAGACAATAATGCAAGTATAGCTGTTAAACTGTATAATATGTCATCAATCTACATACCTTGCAAGTACTCAAAGAACCGCCTCTTAGCATGTTCACGATATGGTAGGTAGAATCCATAAATATAACTCCACTGAAGAATGCGTCTACATTCAACTATCTACCGGCATAAACACAGATAGGAAAGAAAGGAGAAGATTGAGTTAAGAGTAACTAGTATCAACATATTTAAATATTGAACCATAATGATCTCATAACTTTTGCTTCATACTATAACATTTTAAATCACAAATGCCTGTAAAGGCTTCTCAGCTATGCCAGGGCACTAATTTTTTTGAACTTTGTATAAAGAAAGATGATAGAGCAAGAAATGTACCTGTTGCCAGGCATCTATGATGAACTTCAGATGGGCCTCAGGTTGTGATTGTTTTACTATAAGCTTTTGATGCTGTTTTGCAGAAAAGGATATTCAATTATATAATCAATGATACAAAGGTCATGAAAGGTATTCACACGACAACACAAGGCCAGCAAATTAATAGTACTTTTTTAAATATCTACTTCTATTAAAAAAAATGAAAGATGTGTTCAAACGTTACGCAAGGGAAGAGAAAAAACAAAACAATAAAAAAGAAAACAACGTAAGAATTTTAAATGCCAATAAGATTAAAATAATTTCATCCCATACAAGCCTAATTTTTCAGATTGAAGCGAACGCGCGTAACATTAATCATTTGAGACAATCATTACGCAAGTGTTGAAAAATGAAAAGTCATTAATTCCGAGTCCGCCGTCAACAACGTCAAACTTCGTTGAGTCCCATCTCACAAAGTGAGTGATTTTATAAGAGTTCGAGCTACCCCAATGGAAATTCTTAATGAATGTGTACATTCTGCTGGCCACCAATGTAGGGATAGGGAAGAGTGACATAGTGAATGTTGGGATTGTGGCGAGGAGGTTCTTAATGAGGACCAACTTGGTGCGAGAAGTTTGCTCTTCAAAAGAGGCAACCTGATTCTCATTTTCCAACTTGGACCAACATGTTGAAAATACGAAGGCAATTGGATTTATTTGGCCGAGATGTTGTGAACAAAAGCAACAAGGAAGAGGGCATGTTTGATCTGTTTGGTTTGGAAAGAACCAATAGAAAGAAATATGTTAGATGAATTTGTTTTGTGGAGATGAAACTATTGGAACCCTCTACTTATGCCACTCCAACTATTAACGGAGGCATAGAAGGACGTATGGTTTTTCTCAAGAACAATAACACTACTCTGATATCATGAAGATAGGAAGGGGAGTGTTTGTGGAATTATTTTCTCATGTCTTTGATAGGATAAACACCCATATAAATACATAAAAGGTAAATAGCCAATATTGATAATAGTAAATAAGTTAAGTTGTGGTACTTGTCAAGACTCAAGAGCTCCAGAGATTTTTCAAGAGTTAATGGGATTAACCTAAATTTCTATTTCCACGTAATTAAGAACCAATCTTGAAACGATGGCAGAAGAAACGCCCTAGATGAAGATGCGTGTGTTGAATCAAATGAATTGTTGGCTCTAGATTCACGAATTATTCCATAATACAAGCACTTAAAGGTACCAAATACCCTATTCCAAGTCCTATTATTGAGATGTCCATTGGAGTTCACAACATTTGTTGACAATAATTCTGATGATCTTTCTTTGAACATTGCAACATCTTCAAGAGTTCTTGCCAATTCACACGGGAAGCCATCAGAAGAGCAACCTAGTTCTTTTGTGCTAAATTGTTGGAGTCACTACATTTGTTGACAAGATTTCTGATGATCTTTCTTTGAACATTGCAGCATGTTCAAGAGTTCTCGACAATTCACATAGGAAGCCATCAGAAGAGCAACCTAGTTCTTTTGTGCTAAAGTGTGCAGAGGAGCAATACATCTTTCGAGCAAATGGCTGAAGAAGCTCCATTGCTTGGAAGTCGATTTTTCCATCTTGTACTATTGGAGATTAACTAGATATTTCGACTGATTCATCTTACTATTACCCACACGATGCACATAAATGAAAGGTATTTTCCGAATTGTCTTTCAAAGAGGAAGATGGTGTTTTCTTCAACACTCAACATCGAGGGTTTTGGAAGGAGGGAGTATTGGTAAGGAATGGAGACTAGGTTCCGAAGGGTCAATCACACAACGACACGTGGCCGGCAAATTAATAACAGTATTTATCCTTCCGGTGTATTATAACAGTAGTTACCTTTCTAGTTTTTTATCTTTCCAAAATAAGTAGGATAATAGTTACCTTTCTAGTTTAGGGCTACACTAATATAAAAACATATATAATAAAACATATATGAGAGATTCTTGTAACCCCTATCAAACTGCAGCTACTTATTAATAAAAGGAGGAGGCAGAAGATTAAACATTTACGCTATATATGTCGTGGTTATATCATCATTGAAATAACATCAAAACCAAACGTGAAATTATGGGAAACCAAAAAAATATAATGTTGGCCTAAGCAACATCCCACATTAAATTTTGATACATTAAGAACAGCTGCCTTGAAATCAGCAATGATAACAAATAAACTCGTGAATAAGCAGCTCAAGTGGACTTACATTCACAGTGTGCAACTCATGTAGATCAACGAGAGCCTTCCTCCTCGACTGCCATCATTAAAATCTTTTAGACATATGTCATGAAGTTGACATAAGGAGAAACATAATAATAATAATCGCTTAAAATGTCAGTGTGATACCACAACTTAAATTCAAAAGTTATACCATTGAATTTGCTGCCCAGCGATCATGGTAATGATTATACATCTCCAATGATTTATCATGTGTCTGCTTCCTCACTGTGTCATCATGCTATTAGGTTGCAGAGGTAAACATCAGAATCATTAACATATTCCAAAAATATACATTTAAATCACAATGAGATAGATATTAAATCGCAAACATTTACTCTTTGCTTGTCTCTCTTATAACTGTTACAAGCAATGTCGTGGTCATTCTCATGGTCTGACCATTTCCCAAGACACGTCCTGCATAAAGAACAAAATACAGAAAAATATCAAGATTATCCCTAAAATGGTGCTTTATCCAACGATGGACATGTCTATAGAGATAAGAAATCTATACCAGCAAAAAATAAAGTTGCAAGGTGGCCTACACATTATGCGCATACACCCAACACTTTTCTCTATTGGGACCTTACACTTGGGACATGGTTTGGTATTTTGAGTTATCCTGTTGGTAATAAAATGACATAAACGTTTTAACAAACTCAAGATAAACAACAAAAGATAACCAGCAGCACCAAGAAAATATAAAAATCTTACCAGTTTACACTGTTAAAATAATAATTAACGTTTGAAAACCAATTTGCAACAGTGCTGCAGTCTACAGAAGGGTGGGATTCTTCTGTGCACTGCAATTTAAGGACATAAAAAAACAACTGGGTAATCACAAGAGATGGGATCTAGAAATCATGCATCTTACACTATTAATTAGCAACAAGCCACCACTTACATTCCAACAGAATCTATGTGAACAAAGGCATGTAACATCATAGCTTTCACTACCAATAACGAATTCTACAGCATACTTACAGCCTGGAGCAGGACACCATTTTATCTGCAAACGAATTGATTTGTGAAGAACCAGAGTAAAAATCAACAAGAAAAGGGTATCATTGAGATACCAGAATCACAATGACTAATTACTTTGGATATACAAATAAACTTTGCATGCTAACTATTCTATAAATTGTGAGCATATTTCAATTACAATGCACATATTTGTCTTTCCAATAGACATTATGTGTAGTCATTAACATAATCCTCTCTATGGTTCGTGGATCCTCCTCTCTTTCCCATATATTTGCCTTGAGTGAGAATGATCACTTGAGATAGGCTTCTAAGAATAAAAAAATACATGAAGAAAGTCCCCTTCTCTTCAAAATTCTACATGGTATCTGAGCTTTAGGTGTCATTTTAGGGGTTTCTATTCAATCGTCTTCAGCTACAATAGACGATTGATGGAGGGAGGGCTACAATAGACTAAAAATATAGTCTTTTGTTCTGGGTTTTTTCTACTATCAACTGCAGAAACCAAAGTGAACCTTAAATTCAACTATCTTCTTCCTTGCTGCCTATTGATGCTATTAGAAGGGCTTTCAACCCTCGCGATTACCTGTCACATCCTGTCGACGACCAGCCTTCAAGGCTCCGCGAACCAGCGTTGTTGCTGTGCTCGCCGCCGTTCTCCGTTGTATTGCGTCCTCATAGTTTTAAACTATGATTATAGTCCTCAGAGTATCATAATGTTTGTGATGTATTCCTCGTATTATAATGATATTAAACCACTATGCTAGTTCCAAAAACATTCCATTAGAGTGGGTCACGATTAAATTAGATCGAATTAATTTTTTCATTACAAATGACAAGAAGGTCCAAGAACGCATATATAGATTAAAATAGTGCAAAAAATTCAAGAAACAATATTCAAGTGGACCAAGACTTAACTTTTCTGAAATTTTGTTGACAACCTTTATAAGAAAGTTTCTTGGGACAGTCTAATCGAACTCAGTGTGGGTCTATAACAAAACAACTCAATATGAAATTTTCTCATTTTGGCAGTAGTAATCTCTGGGATTAGATAACCAAGGTTACGAGATTCTTTGATAATCATCACGTGGAAAATGATGACCAGGTGAGTTATGTAGCCTACTATTTGGAGGGATTAGCAGTTCACAAATTACTCAGATGAAAGATGGATAATATCGTGGACAAAAAAAAGGACATCGAGCCGTGGTTGTGGAATTTAATTGAATTAGTCAAGAAGATGAACTAAATGACTACAACATTCTAAAATAGATGGAGATGAGATAAATGACACCACATATAGATAAATATTATACTCCTAGTTTCTTGAAAAGATTTGAGTCATCTAGCATTGACTAATTAATGTGAGTCATCTAACATTGACTAATACATTTCGACCAACTCGACATTGACTAATGCATCTCATCAATCTGGTATTGACTAATGCATCTGAGTCATATGATATTAATGCATCACAATTATATTGGCATTGAGTAATGTATCTAGGTTATCTGACATTGACTAGTGTATTTAGGAAATTTGTGAAAAGATGATAGATGTGAAGAAAGTAAGAACATTTAACAAATATATTAATATGTTCACCAAGTTAGTTTCTTATAGTAAGTTTCCAACATTCTTTGGACTTGTTTAATATTAGAAATAGTTAACTTGTCATAAGGCAACTCTAGATCAGAGTGATATATAAAATAAAACATATGGGCATTGATTAAAGAATCTAGGAAGTATTTGGAAGAGTTTAAGTCAATGGGGAGATTTGTTAGCCTTAATTTGTTTGATACAAAGAAAAAGAATATTGAACAAAATGAATTCTTTTTTTTTTGTTATGTTAATAAAATAATATTTTTCATTGTCTTTTGATGCTTACTAACATAGTATATGCTTTAGATCCATAAGAAACATTGCTAGTTTATTTACGTAACCTAACCGAAAACTAGTTTTGTCGTCTTACAACAAGATGGGATTCTTAGATCATAGTCGTAACTAGACAATGGTTCCAAAATCACGAGTTCATCTAATAGTTTCCTGAACTTAGAGAATTTATTTTAGCGATGGGATGTTTGCGAACTATTATTTACTTAATGTTTTTATTTGATATCAACCCACAAATCTAGCATTGTGGTTGTTTATGAGTAGTTGACCTTAATATCTTTTTGAAACTAAGTACAAAATCTACTAATTAATTATGTAATAAACTAAGTTCAAAATCTATATTTTTAATAAACTGTTATCATTTATATGAATAAATCTCTTACTTATCAAAATTCTACAAATACTTTTCAATTGAAAATATTTATCACAACATAAAAAAAAAAAAAAAAAAAATAGTACCTTAGGGTTCTCTTCAACATAGGATCTGACAAGGAATTGAGCATACTTCTTTTTATCTTTTTTTAATGCCAAAGAGTTTATCATATCTTGATCAACAACAGCTATACAAGTTGGATAGGGGCATCTCAACATCAAGCACCCAGCACCATCACCAATAGAAACCTTGATGTAAGCTATAAAACAATCAAATGTAAAGATAGAACATATTAAGATTTTCTTCTAATAAATTTAATTGCGCCCCAGTTTAATGTCGCAATTAATGTCTACGTGTTCAATACTTTGTATAGACATCAAAACAAACCTTTCCAACAAGTACGACAAAAAAGGTGACCACAAAAAGTTGAACGAAATTGTCGCAAAAGGTAACTCTCAAAACAGATATCACAAGTTACCTGTCAAAATATCCAACATTCATGACACATTTGTAAGTTACAAAATGATCATAAATAATGCATAACTTACTTTATTAGTATTTGGGTATTCAACAATTGGCTCTTCTAATAAGCCCACAGCCTTGCGAACACTATTTTCATCAGTAAACCATGCGTCATGTACATTGGTGGCACTCCTGGGCAGTTCAAATAAATATTTATTAAATCCTTGTGCATGCAACTAAAAGTTTTAGAAGAATGAAAACAGAGTTTTCAAATAAGGCAATGGATCAACGTTGAACATTTTACCAGTGATAATATTGAAGTAAGATACTTGCAGCTGCTCTTGGTATCGAAAGAATAGTAGCGAGAGTTGTGATATCCTCCTCTTGACGAATTCGAATATCTGCCTCTTCTATGACATTATAATTTTTCTGAAACAAATTGAGTAATTAGTTTGAATTAATTATTTGAAAACCATTTGATCTGTTTTCAGATCAATCACCACAATATAATTCACCTCTTCCTGCCTAAGAGACAGGGTCATATATTTGTCAATCAAATCGTCATAGAGGTGGTCGAAGTTGTTCTGCTCAGCGGAGTCGCCGCCAAAGGAATCAAGTGACTGATCATGATGATGGGTATCGTCATTGGAATCCATTTGTAAAGAACAATCAATATCAAAACCCTAAATTTGTCTAGTATAGCTTCTTCAATGTTTTGGGAGGTAGAAGAAATTGTAGACAAGGGATATATGAAAAATGATTCTTCATTTCTCATATCTCATGCTGACTCAATTTTTAGTAGTCTAAGACTTGTTTGATTTGGATTATCTGAGATTTGATTTAAACAATGTGAGTTTGATTGAAATGGTTGATATGAATAAGCCCAAACAAACAAGACTCGAAAATAGTAAAGATTATCAAATTCATGTTGCTGGTGGGACCCATATATTTACTTAATTGTTTTATTTATTTATTTATTTATTTATTTTAAATATAAGATTTTGGTAATCTTATTAAATAATCTTTTTACCTAACAAAAGTTATTTTTTTCCCTTTGAAAAATATTGGTACTCTACTTATTTTGTAATTAATCTTTTTTTATTATTTTTTTTCAAATCACATTTATTATATTTTATTTAATATTATAATTGTATTTATTTGTATTCAAATAGGTAAAGATTATCACATTCATTAATGAAATTCATGCTGGTGGTGGGACCAATATATTTACTTATTTTTTTTTATTATTATTTAAATAAAGATTTTGTAAATCTTATAAAATAACTTTTTTTACATTAAGAAAGTTATTTTTAACATTTGAAAAATATTGGTATTATTTTGTAATAATTATTTTTAAAATTTATTTTTTTATTAACTTTTTCAAATCATATTTATTTTATTTTATTTAATATTTATAATAATATTTACTTTTATTATAATTAATTATTTTTTTAACATAAACAACGTTTTTTTCTTGTCTAAAAAAAATCTTCATTAATTAAATAATTCCAAATCAAACTGCCTTACTATTTCAAATCATTTTCCATATTTGGGTCAAGTAATTTGTGATTATTGGTTGGGTAATGGGTGTTATGATTAAGAGATTTTTTAAGTTATTTAGAATTACTTTTTTTTTGGGAAAAATAAATATTTTTTGTTAAATAAAATTTAATTATTTTTTAGCTGGTTCAATTATTATAATATTTTTTCTATTTAAAACTTAGATGCTATATAAATAAAATAAAAATATTTCAATATATTAACAAACGAATTGAGTGATTTGGATAGTTAAAAATATGATAAATGAACTTTTAGTAAAAGAATGAAAAGAATAAAAATCATTATATGAAATTAGTTCAAGTGGGAAACATAATTCACATTTTACTTTTTTTATTATTAATTATTGGCTTAACAGTTCAATTTGGACTCTTTATTTGGTGTGAATTGAAATTTCAAAGTGTGAAACTTTTTATTATTAAAATTATACAAAATGATGTTTGGTCTTAACGATTTCAAATGTCATTAAATTATCATTACGTAATATTTATAAATAACTAAAATATCAATATCACTACTTTAATTACCAAATTTCCGCAAAAATTATTGACTACAAATTTTCTAAAATTAAGTAGTTAAAACATTTTAATTCCCTAAAATTTAGTAGTTAAATTAAGGAATATTAATATTTTATTTAATTATTTATAAATGTTTATATAAATAATAAGTTAACAATATTTAAACTGTTAAGATAAAATCTTGTTTTGTATAACTTTAACATAATCTCTAAATTATGAAACTTAAACAAGAGGTTTAAAATCTCAATTGAGGCCTAATAAGGATTCTCAATATGAAAATTCAGCCAATCATTATTTTTAAAACATTTTTTTAATTGTGTTTTAAATTAACATTCCTTTATTATTTATAAATATATAAACATATTTTGACCATATTATTTTAATTTTTTTTTAAAAAAAAACTAAGATTAATTTTCTTTTTTTTTATAAAAAAAATTAATGTCATATAAAATAAAACTTAATTAATTATTATTTAATCACAATTCTTATGATATTTGGGTAAAATTTAATTGAGAATATTGTGTGACAACAAATAAGTTACCAGCAATTAAATAATTGATATATCTCATTTTTCATAATTGGACAAAGTTTATTTAATTCATTAAGCGTTAGGATGATCTTGTGACACAAAATAAGCTAATTACTTAAAATAATAGTTCACGATCTTTTAATTTTATAAGCCCAATTGTCAAATTGAGATTCCTTAACGAAAGATTCCAGACTTCTTCTTTCAAATCTCACAATTTAGATTTAATTATGGTTAAAGTTATACAAAAACGAAGTAACGATTTCAAACGCCGTTAACTTATTTTTTTTGTGACATTTATAAATAAATAAAAAATATATATCAATAATTTAACTACCGAATTTAAATAAATTGAGGGTCTTGATTACCAAATTTTAAAGAGAAAAGTGTCCCACCAAGGGTGATCTGAAGGCTATCGATGTAAGAAAGTTTCTCAATTGGACTGTCTCACTTGCCTCCAATAATGACCCATCCCCTATTCCTAAGGGAGTTCATTGAATGAAAGAAAGGGTTAACCTTAACTTTTTTCCTAAGTTCATAAACTTACCAAACATCGTTCAATAAAAAAAACATACATTCATTCCACACTTACGAATCTTAACACGTAAGATATAAATATATAAGTGACCTAAGACAACACATACACTATAGAAACAAGTTATAAGTAGTAACCAGCCTAAAAATTAAATCTCTAATCAAGGAAACAAACTTGTTTGCTTTAAAGGAGAAAAACAATTAGTTTTTAGAAACCTGGAGAGGGGATGTTGATCAATCTCTTTTTTTATTTCTAAAGTAAATAAATAAACTACTCTTTAAATAAATAAATTATAGAAAGAGACATTGAGCCAATTCTATATTTAACCTAGATAATTGAGGAAAACTCTATATGTAGAGAAATTTGTGAGCACAAATCAGAATTGTATGGCTCTCATTCGCTGGTATATTGTTAGGATTTGTATTTCCCAAATTCGACCTGCTGGAAACAATCTGTAAAAAATCGCAAAAAGAAGAACAAAAGAAGACAAAGATTTATAATGGTTCACTCAAATTGAGCTACGTCCACTTCAGCCGCCACTAGATTTCACTATGAAGAAGAAGAAGGAATACATAGTTTGTGCCACACACTTTATCTCTTTAGAATTTTGTTTTCCCAATGTAAACCCTTAATAATCACATATTTATAGGGTAAACATTCAGGTAATAAACCTAAATAACTCTTGGTCTGGCCCAAGTCCAAAACCAAATACAAACTCAATAAACTCTAATTAACAATGTAGAGTTTATTATAAGTGTAGGCTCCCAAAACAGCAAGGTAAGAAAATTAAAGAAAATACAATTCCTTATAGCCGTGCTATATGGGAAAAACAGAAAGGAAGAAAAAGTAAAGGAAGGGGAAGTAAAGTTGGAACATCTTCTTTTCATTAATGAATTTAATGACATGGAATATTAGAGGGTTAAATGACCCTATAAGAAGAAAAGAGGTTAGAAGAATAAAAGAAATGAATGAAATCACAGTATTTGGAATTATTGAAACAAAAGTCAGACAAAGTCAAATAGAGAATGTTGCCTAAGGTTGCTTCAAAGAAGAATGAGAATTTATTCATAACTCTGATGAGGTTAAAAGTAGAATCTGGGTAGGATGGGATAAAAGAAGGGTTGAAATCAAGAAATTTTTTGAAAGCAATCAAGTTATTTTGACAGAGGTTATCAATCTGGTGACAAGGGTAAAAATATTCTTTGCGGTAGTCTATGTAAGCAACTCTGAGACAGAGAGGAAGACACTTTGGAATGATTTGAGAAGAAGAATTACAGACGACAAACCGTGGGTTATTATGGGAGATTTTAACGTTACAAGATTAAGAAATGAAAGAGAGCCTGAGACAGACATAACACAAGACATGCAGGATTTCAATGAATGCATTCGAGACATAAGCTGCATTGAACCATCTTCCTCAGGTAATCTATTTTCATGGTCAACTACAAGAGGGGCGGACAACATGAGAAATAACAGAATTGATAGAGGCCTAGTGAATGAAAAATGGGTGGAGTTTTACCCAAGAAGCCAAATCCATGTTTTGCAACCAAGTATATCTGATCACTGCCCTTTGAAATTCTTTTGGGAGAAGGAGAAAAAACAGAAAAGACCCTTTAAGTTCTTCAACTTCTGGATGAAAGATGAAGAATTTAATGAAATTCTTAATGAAACTTGGAACATCAAAATTAATGGAACAAAGATGTTCAGAGTTTGTGAGAAACTAAGATTACTGAAAGGGAAACTAAATAAGTTAGACCGGAAAAAATATAGTGGGATTTCTAAAAGAGTAGAGGAAGCCAAAACAAAACTAGAGGAAATACAAAGCAAGGCACTAAGAGCCCCAAATCTACCTTATAATAGAGAAGAGGAAAAAGAGGCTCTTACGCGATTCAGAGACCTCTGTTCTAAAGAGGAAAGTTTTGCTAAGCAAAAATCTAGAGAAAATTGGCTTTCATTAGGAGACAAGAATACTTCTTTCTTCTATAAAAAATGTTCATCAAAGAATTTTAGAAATCAGGTCCTAAGGCTCACAAACTCAAATGGAAATGTTTTATAGGGACAAAAGGCAGTTCATGAGGAAGCAATAAGTTTCTACAAAGAGCTGATTGGAACAGAAATGAGCACAATAATAGAGGACAGCCAAAGATTGCTTCAACAGATTGTGCAAAGAAAAATCAGTGAAGAAAGTGGTAACCAATTGATTACAAGAGTCAGTATGGAAGAAGTCAAAAAAGCTGTATTTTCGATGAAAGGGGATAAAAGTCCAGGGTCAGGTGGTTTCAACGCGAACTTATTCAAAGAAAACTGAGAAATAGTAGGTAAAGATGTAAGCGAAGGGGTTTTAGAATTCTTCCAAAACAGGAAAATGTTGAAGCAATGGAACGTCACAGTGTTGAATTTGATTCCTAAGAATTCAATTCCGTAAAAAATTCAGGACTTTCGTCCTATTTCATGCTGCAATGTTAATTACAAAATTATTTCAAAAATTATTTCGCAACGTTTGAAAACAGTTATTGATAAGCTTGTAGGATTAGGGCAATCATTATTTATTCCTAAACGCTCTATTTCCCATAACATCCTACTCATGCAGAGCTTATTGAATGAATATGGCAAGAAAAACATATCGCCGCGTGTGGCTTTCAAAATTGACATTAAAAAAGCTTTTGACTCGATCAGATGGGGATCAATCCACGAATTCCTCCTTGCTGCAGGTTTTCCAATTATTTTCATTGATTGGATTATGCAATGTGTTTCCACTCCTCACTTTCTTGTGAGCGTGAATGGTATTCATGGAGGTTTTTCAAGGGTGAAAGGGGAGTAAGGCAAGGAGACCCTATATCTCCTTACCTATTCGTCTTAATAATGGAAATTGTTGAATGCATTTTAAAAATGCTTTTGAGAAGTCATCATTTCAAATTTCACCCGTACTGCAAAGAAGAAGCAATAACCCATATATGTTTTGTAGATGATCTATTTTTTGTGGCTTATGAGGATGTTGAATCTGTTAGTATAATCAAAGAAGCTCTAATAATCTTTTCGAGTATTACAGGTCTATACATCAATGAGGACAAAAGTCAGGCTTTCTATGGAGGGGTTAATGAAGAAAGAAAAGAAAACATATTCAATATTATGGGAATCAAGGAAGGTGAACTACCAGTAAAATACCTTGGAGTACCTCTGTCATCAAAACAACTTCGATACAATCACTTCAGACAACTAGTAGAAAAGGTTAGAAATTTTTTCTTGGGTTGGACTACGAAAAAATTATCTTATGCAGGTAGAATCGAGCTCGTTAAAAGAGTCATCTTTGGAATTATTAGCTACTGGGCACAACAGATAGTCATCCTAAAGAAAGTAATGACTGGACTCGATAGAATCATGAGAGACTACATCTGGGGAATACAAGGCAGAGGAGAAAAAAAAGTCAAGTGGGAGGATGTTTGTACTCCCATAGAAGAAGGCGAACTAGGAATAAAAAGTTGTGCTGAATGGAACAAAGCCCTCACCATCAAGAACTTATGGGAGTTGGAGCAAAAATCGGACTCCCTATGAGTCAAATGGGTGCATACAAGATTTATGAAAGAAGAACAGAGTATCTGGACACGAAGCATCAATGAAAGAATGTCATGGTCATTGAAGAAAATCCTAAAAACAAGAAAATATGCCTTTCAAATGGTGAAAACAACAATTGGAAATGGAAGAGGGTTACTATTCTGGCATGATCTTTGGCTGGATAATATTCTCATTATATTCAAAGAAGAAATGCAAGGAAACAGAGTTAGAAGAGAATACATCAAGTACTCATTTAGAGACGTCTATGAAGGTAAATGTGATTCACTTTTGAGGCGTATTCCAGAAGGTGATAGAATCATAAACCTAATGAGGTAGAAGCAACTCAATGAAAGTAATGATGAAATATCCTGGAAAATAGAAAGCAATGAGGAGTTTATTATAGGAAAGGCATGGGAAATGGTTAGAACAAGAAGATAGGAGGTAGATTGGCAAAGTATGGTATGGTCTCCAAATATTATTCCTCGTTACCAGTTTATTCTCTGGCTGGTATATAGGAAAAGGTTGACAACAAAAAACAGAATTCGAAAATACATAAACATTCCTGATATCAACTGTGTTCTATGTTCGGGAGTTGAGGAAAACATAAACCATTTATTTGGGGAATGCTCTTTTGTAATACAAATCTGGAGGATGTATGCTGCAAACATGAACATCATCAACTTTCCAAGAATATGGGAAGAAATCCAAGAGTGGATGAAGAATAAAGTAAAAGGAAGATCATTCTATGTAAGTATGTTGAAATGCTATTTTGGAACAGTAATCTACAATATCTGGAAATAGAGAAATTCAAGAACTCACAGTGGAAGAAGTAGAACCGCTGAAGATATTTGGAGAGATATAACTTCAGATGGAAATGCACTCATTCAATCTTGGAGAGGAATCGAAAGGAATGAAGAGAATAGAAAGCTCTGCCAGATATGGGATATTTCGTTTGAGAAAATCACAAGTAGAATAAAAGTAAAACGCTGTAAGCTTTAATTGATTATTGTTATTGTCTGTAATTCAATTATTGTTTCATTGTCAAATCTAGAAATTGTCTAGATCTGATCCTAAACTTTTGTATTTTTTTTCCCTCTTTTATATTTTTTTAATGAATTTACACTAAGTTGTTTCCCCCCCTCCCCCCCAAAAAAAGTGTAAGCTCCATAACTCAACATATATTTGAATTTCACACGTTTCACCTGTCACGTGGCTTCAATTTGATACTAAATCAAAAGTTATGATCGTTTGAAATTCTCAAAAAAAATGACTTGTTGCACGCGAAAAATAAGTCTCCTAGACGTAGCGATGTGTTCTACCATCTAGGTGAATTCCAATGTTCGCCTCTCAATGGTTACATCTCCTTTTTCCATTTCTTTTGTTATTTTTTTTCATTTTCTAAAATAAAATTTCATAAAATTTATATATATGAACTTATTACTCATTTTATATATCTAGGTTTATTCAACTCAAAATAAATTTTTTTGGAGTCCAATCAACACGAGAATGACTTAAAAAATAATTATTTATTTAATAAAATTACGAAATAAATAAATAGATTAAATTATTTAAATCTAATCTATTATCTATCATATTAGTTATAGTCCGAAATTAATTATTTTCGGAGTCCAAACATGACGATGACTCTAAAAATAATTATTTATTTACGAATACATGTAACAAGCTCGTATATGAATTTTAAAAAATAATAAGATCGAGATTTATTAAAATATATAAACTATAAAATTTAGGAGTAAAAAATAAGTGTTTACTGTATACAAACATATAATATTTTACGTTTACAAACGTAAATTTAGATATCAATTTTGAGTTTATTGTTTGGTTACATTCAAAAAAGAGCATTTACGTTATGCCTCTATGCGTGTTAAAGAATGCTCTCTAATTTATAAAATTTTAGCCATTTAAAAATTTGGATTTCATGTTTCATATATCCAATTATTTTTCTAAATCTTTGACATATATATAAGTTTGACATTTTAATTTTAAAGCATTAAAATAATGTCAATACTTAATATTGAATGTAGAAAAATGCACCTAAAAATATCGATTAAAAGATATAGATTTAAAAAAATAAATCCAAACAAGTCTTAAATAAATAAATAAAATTCTATTGTTTTAAAAATATTTTAAACGCATTTATATATATATATATTTATTTTTTAAAAATAATTTGGAGTCTTTAAAATGTTAAAACATTGGAAATAAAAAACAAAACAAAAGGCCTAAAGGCCACTTGGACCGGGCGCAAAATATGACGTCGGTTATTGGACACGGATCAGGAGCGACTCTTGGTGCGATTTGGATGCGGTCTAGGTCGGGGTCAATGCCGTATGGTCTGCAGTCAATGCAGAGTGAGGCACAAGTGGACCAAGCGCGACACGAAAATGACTCAGGGGTCGGAGGTCGAGTTTTGGCTGAGTTGAAATTCGACTTCAACTTCTCTAAGGTTAAAACTGCAGGTTTTGGGTTTGGAATCCTCAAACTCTAAACCAAACATATGGGTGGCTTTTGAAAACCATTTAGAGCATGTCTATAATGGTATGGGCAGAGTCGATCCCGAGGTGCCTCGGTAGAAAAAAATCAATAAACTTTTTTTTCCCTAAGTCTAGTTTTAAAAATTAATAAAAAAAATTCATTTTTGGTGAGATTTAAACTCATAACCACATTGAAACTTTAAATGCATATCTTAAACCACTAAGCTACAACCATTTATGTTTAAAATTACAATAAATATAACTAAATATTTTGATATTTTTAACAAATGGGCTGCCCTGGGGAGTGGGATGCCCTAGCCCGAAGGTTTGTCAGGCTTACCCCAGGGTCGACCCTGGGTATGGGATCATCATTCTTCGTGTAGGGGTCGTCAAATCTTCAACGAAAAACGAATTTTTTGCCAAAAAAATCATTTTTGTGATTTAAGCTTTCAATTCAAATTTTAACCTTATTGAAAGCTTCCTGAAGCTTGTTAGAACTGAAAACAACTTATTGACATCAACTCGCTCAATTTTTTCACCATTTCTAAAATTGAAATTCGAGATTTTTTAGAATTTTTTTAATTTCGATCAAACATGCATTAAATCTCTTGGAATTTGTTTAAAATTACGATTGAGATAATCATTCAGTTGTACGTCATTTTTGAGTTAGAACTCAAGAACAACAACTCTATTTTCTAAAATTTTAAAATTAAAATTGGGTATATTTTTTGAGGTTGATCGTTGAAAATTAATTTCGACAAAATGTTTGCAAATGATCTTATTATCAAATTCAAATGAAATAATTAGATAATCATGCAATATTGAAGAACACATGAAAGGTATACATTTCAATTTTTGTTTATAACATAATTATAACATGTTAGAATTAAGCCAATTCCATTAATGAATGAAATCAAATAAAATTCACACAAATTCAAACGTGAATTAACGATGAATTTAATCCAAATTATAATTAAATATTAATTGTTTAATTAATATTTAATGCCTAATTAGAAAATTAAAGCATAATGTTATGATAACATTTAGCTTTAATTGGCCTATTGGCTAACATATGGACTCTTCAATTAGCTAGCATTGAAGGTCTAACATTGCATTTCTGCAAATGAATGTATAGACTGATGTTAATTAGTTATGAATTAATTAATAAATGAATGAGCAATATTTATTGCTAATAAACGTTTGGATGGTTTTATTTGAAAGTTTAATTCTCAGTCATATATACTCATTAATTATTCATTTTACATCACTAAATCATCTTATATTTTCTCACTCTAGAATTCCAAAAGTCCTCTTCTTGTTTTGTGATTGTTCTTCGAGTTCTTTGCTCGATATTTCCGTTGAAACCCGGTGATAGTTCAGGCACGCTGGTCAAGTTCGACGAGTAGTGATTTTAGTGCAGAATCACTATTGGATTCGTTGTACCCTGAGAGACAGCCATCTACGATAAGCTCCTGCACAAACGGGAGACGATGAAACTATTTTAAGGGAAATGTGTCTAACAAATGCCTCGAATCAACATCTCAATCTGGTGATTTCGTTCTTTGTAATATTGTATTTCTTTAATTTATTTGTAATATCATTTTATATATATATTCTGTTATTTCAAGACAAGATATCTAGCAATCTTAAAACAGTCTCATTGTGCTAAACTATTTAGTAGTTTGCGCTATCGAAATTTGTTGTCTTTGATGTTTCTGAAATACGAGATGTGATGTTACAAAAGAGATGATGAACGCTGCTTGAAGGATGAAGCCGAATCTAAATCCTTAAAAAGAGTTGACAATGGTTATTGTTTAATGACGCTAAACTTAAAAAGGGTATATATATATATATATATATATATATATATATATATATATATATATATATATATATATATATATATATATATAATGCTGAGATAATATTATATATATTGGATACAAAATGGAAAAAAAGTTTTAATTAATAAAATTAATTAATTGTGTTATTTAAAATTAATTATAATTGAAACATATGGTTTCAGTTGTATAATAATTAATTATAAATATATACATTCTTAAATTAATTAAACGTGATAATTAATAAGAATATGATAATTAAGAAGAGATAATATATTTATTTATATAAGTATATATATTCTTATATATTACATTTTGATTATGATGTTAAGTTATCATTTTAAATGTGTATATATTCATTTGTTGACAGAATCTAGTCAAATATGAAGTATAAGTTGTCTCCGGAAAAAGACAAAAGGTCATAAAAGTGATACAACGATAAAAAGGTGCATTGGCGTAGTTGTTCAAAGTTCAGACGCAATTGTGCGTGGCGAAAGGGAGGTCATGTGTTTGAATCCAGCTGATGAGATGATTTCTTTTATAGAAATCAGATTTGCTAAAATGGCTGTGGTCATTGATGTTAAAAATCATTCCAATTTTTTGTGTAGAAATTATGAGTTGAATGGGGGGTTGTGATCATTGATGTTAAAAATCATTCCAATTTCTTGTGTAGAAATTATGAGTTGAATGGGGGTAGTCAATGATTTCTTTATAGAAATCAGACTAGATAAAATGACTTTAGTCGTCATTGATATTGAAATCATTCAAATTTCTTGTGTAAAAATTATGAGATGAATGAGATAGTCAATGATTTCTTTGTAGAAACCAGACTTGTTAAAGTCATTGATGTTGAAACCATTCCAATTTCTTGTGTAGAAATTATGAGTTGAATGGGTAGTCAATGATGTCTTGGTATAAATCAGACTCGGTAAATGACTATATTCATTGATGTTGGAGATGAATGGTGTAGTTAATGATTTCTTTATAGAAATCAGACATGAGTCTTGATGTGAAAATCATTATAATTTTCTTCTGTAAAAATTATGAGATTGATGGGTTGATAATGATTTTTATAATATATATATATATATATATATATATATATATAAAATATGATTTGTCTAAATGACATTAATCATCAATGTTGAAATCATTATAATTTCTTATGTAGAAATTATGAAATGAATGGGGTATCCTAACGATTTCTTATGTAGAAATTTAATTTGTCAAAATAATATTGACATTAATATTTTGAGAAATTTTAATTTTTGAGATTAAATAAGTTGTTTGTGTTAGAACTTATTCTAATCATGCATTTAAAGAGACACGGCTATGGAAATTAGTCTCGGTGAGAATAATCTACTCATATATGTTTTGAGAGTGCATACTCACTTCACGTCGATTATTGTTCAAAACATGGCAATGTGAGTGCTTCGATTAAGACATGAAATATATTTGTAGTTATATTTAATTTGATTATTAATATAAATCACGCATATTAACTAATAATAGGATGATTCATGTTCATTCATAATAAGTATGATCACCTAGAAATTTATATACATATATAAATAAAGATTTCTTTTCTATCTATTTTATTTTAATAGATAATTTTGAAATTTGTCAAAAATTATGTGTTCTTTGATTGACAAAGATTTGTTATAGAATGTTAAAGGTAATCTAATTAATTAAGAAACGAATAATTGATGACATGAATATTTATTTATATAATTAGTTAGTTTTTTATTTGATTAGAGATAAATGGTCAACATTCTAATTAAGTATAATAATTAATATTCTAATTAATTATCATGTATTTTTTAAACGTATTTTTCTTGATAAATGAAATTGTATATATATTTGTTTAATAATATATGACATATTATTTATTTGATTACGTTTCTATGTTATTGACTATATATATTATAGTTGTTTTGTCGTGGGGACTAAAATTAAAGAATTAATAATATACAATATCATATATATATATATGGATATATTAATTTTGGTTTAATATAATATATTTGATATACATTGTTCAATGCATCATTAAGACTTACTTAATTTGATAATTTTGAAATCAAATAATTACAAGGAAAGTCTTGTTTGATTTGAGAATAATGTGGCAAACGTGTCAATATTACTGGATGCAAACGTGCAACCGAAAATAAATGTTTAAGCGGCTTCGGCCAAAGATGCTTGAAACATTATGATTTTTTTTGTAGAAATAATGTGACATGGTGAATATTTATTTGATTAAATATACTAATTTCTTTTATAAAAATAATGTAATGAAATAAATATTTAATTGATTAAATATTATAATTTATTATGTAGAGATTATGTAAAGAATGATTTATATATTAATAAACATTCTAATCTCTTGTATAGAAATTATGGTTTCTACAATTAAATATTTATAATATAGTTATCTTATTCATTGTATGATAAGTATAAAAAAAAGAAATTTGTAAAAGAATTGTGTGACAAATTCTTGATTAAAAAATCATTAATTTAAATCATATAAATGTGTGTGATTTAAAAAAAAAATGGTACCAACACGAATTTGGGGGAAAATATTTTATTGATAATAAAACAAAAATAATTGTGTATATTATGATAAATAAAAGATAATTTATTGTTAGAGAAATATGTTATGTACAAAAGATAAAGTTGCGTAACTTTACAAAAAGAAATAAAATAACAAGAAGATGTCTTGTTTGTATTTTCTAAGTTTGTGCTCAAATTGATATTATAAATTTGAATTTTGAAATCAAGAAACGTGTCATATTTTGACAATACTTTCATAAATATTTGAATAACGAATGTCTTCAAAATGATTTTATGAAATAAATAGAAAGAAAAGTTTATAAAGTCTTGACATGACTTATAAAAAAATTTATAATAATGATATGAAAAACTTCAGTTAGCTTTCAAGTGTTTTGACAAGAATGGAAGCGGTTACATTGAATTTGAAGAACTTAGACAAGGATTGTTAGAAGACAATCTTGTTTCTTCTATAAATGATGAGGTCATTCGAGATATCATCTTCGACGTGGATCTAGACAAGGTAAAAATAAGTTATAATTATGTATGACCTTGCCGGGAAATGATTAAAAATAAATACATAGGATGGAAGGATTAGCTATGAGGAATTTCGAACTAGGATGACAACCGAAGTAGAGTGGAAGATGGCATCGAGGCAATACTCGAGGGCAATGCTGAATGCACTTAGTCAAAGGTTGTTTAAGGATAATAAATCAATACCATATCAACCAGTAATAAAACCACATAATACATAAACAAGATAAAAAAAGAGAGGAGAATGAAGAACAAATTCTCTATGGATATTTGATGCGGTGCGAGTCGAAGAGGCGTTTATGCGAAAGTTACAGCATCCGAAAATATCTCGCAAGTGTCAGATTTCGACGATTGCCTAGTGTTTTTTCGGGCGGAAACGTGGTGTTGTGAAGAAGTCATGGCTTTGCCATGAGGTGTGATGGTTTAAGGCCATCTGACGACGTTTAGGGGTTCAAAATCGCATTTTTATTAGTTTCGGGTGTTTTTTGCAATTTATTAAAAGTTGTTTATTTCTTTTGCAAGCTAGGGTTTGAGTATTTAAAGAATCTTAAAACACTTTGTTATGGGAAGATTATTAATCAGAAAACGAGGTTTCCTCAATATCTATCAACTTTCGGTATTCGTAAGAATCAACGAATCTTGATAAAGGTTCATCCTAGCCACGCACGCTGCATCAGTTGGTATCAGAGCCCAGTCGACCCTGAGGTATGCCGCCCCGAAGACAGCCGCGCAACCCTACCCCTGGTGCTGATGATGGTGACCTTGCTGAGTTGCGACGTGAAAACGCTGAGTTTCGCCGTGATAACGACGATTTGAGGCGGCAGGTTGAATGGTTGACGCAACGGATGGATGCATCTATGCACATGCACCACCCTGAAGATGATGTTACAGTGACAGATGAAAACCCTCTCGGTGGTCTTCGGAATCATCGCTGGGAGCAGGCTTTCAGGGTGGACATCCCTAAGTTCGATGGTAGTCTACCACTGGAAGAGTTTATTGATTGGCTTTCTCAGGTTGAAGAGATTCTGGATTTCAAAGAAGTTCCTGCAGATCGTCGTGTACCCCTTGTTACGATCCGCTTACATGATCGTGCACAAGCATGGTGGCAGTAGTTGAAACAGATACGTGTTCGTCATGGTAAGGCAAAGCTCACGAATTGGGACAAATTCAGGAAGCATATTAGGGCTGCGTTTCTACCATATAATTACGAACGTAACCTGTACCAGCGGTTCCAGAATCTTCGTCAGGGTTCTCGTTCTGTGGATGACTATTCCACTGAGTTTTACACCTTTGTGGCTCGTGTTGACCTGTCTGAGTCCCCTCTCCAGTTGGTTTCTCGCTGTATTGGTGGCCTTCGCCTCCAGTTGCAGGATATTTTGAATATGTTTGATCCCTTGACTGTTTCTGAGGCACATCAGCGTGCTTCACAGGCTGAGAAACAGCTAGCCAGGCGCAGTTCGGGTAGCTTTGGAAAACAGGTTGTCCCCACTAGTGGCATTGGTTCTTCTTCCCAGGCGGCCCATCCCACCCCAGCCCCCCCTCGCGGCACTACAGCCTCCCCGCAGGGACGTCCCGGTGGCTTGCGTTGTTTCAATTGTGGTGAAGTTGGCCATCACCAAGCAGAGTGTCGCAACCCAAAGTCCACCAATCGTGGTCTTTTTATTGAGGTGGATGATCCTGACTCTGCTCTTCCTTCAGATTCAGCCCCGGTGTATGATGTTTATGATGATGAGGCAGCGGAGGAGTATGTTTCTGGTGATGTTGGCCCCCTTTTGGTGATTCGTCGATCATGTTTAACCCCTCGTGCTCCTGACAACGAGTGGTTACGCAATAATCTGTTCCATTCCACTTGTACCATCGGTGGCAAAGTTTGCACCTTCATCATTGATGTTGGGAGTTGTGAGAATGTGATTTCTGAGGTTGCAGTTTCGAAGCTGGGTTTGTCCTTTGAACCTCACCCCAAGCCTTATCGCTTGTCCTGGCTGAGTCAAGGTACGGATGTTACAGTTTCCAAGCGCGTACTTGTTAATTTTTCCATTGGTTCCCATTATCGTGATGCTGTATATTGTGATGTGGTTCCTATGGATGCTTGTCACCTTTTACTTGGTCGCCCTTGGCAGTTTGATCATTCTGTTATACATGATGGGCGTGCTAATACCTACGCGTTCTTATTTCATGGTACCAAGATTGTGTTGATGCCAAATCAGCCCAAGAAGGGTGCTGCCCCCACTCATCATGCGTTCCCCCCTACCACCTTGTTGTCTCGGGGTCCTTTTCAGACCGCCATGGTCGAATCTGGCATGGTGTTTGCTCTATTTTGTTCGCTGATTACCTGTGGTGCTAGTTCTGAGGTGCCTATTCCAGTGCAGCCGCTGTTACAGGAGTTTGCAGATGTTTTTTTTGAGAATCTGCCTTGTGCCTTGCCTCCTTTGCGTGATATCCAGCATCACATTGACTTGGTTCCAGGTGCTGCCCTACCCAACCGTCCTCATTACCGCATGAGTCCCAAAGAACATGAAGAGTTGCGTAGACATGTGGAGGACTTGCTGGCTAAGGGACACATTCGAGAGAGCCTTAGTCCCTGTGCTGTCCCGGCCCTTCTTACCCCAAAAAAGGATGGGTCTTGGCGTATGTGCATTGATAGTCGTGCTATCAACAAGATTATAGTGCGTTATCGGTTTCCTATTCCCCGGTTGGATGACTTGTTGGATCAGTTGGGTGGTGCTTCTGTGTTTAGCAAACTGGATCTCAAGAGTGGATACCATCAGATTCGTATTCGCTTGGGTGATGAGTGGAAGACTGCCTTTAAGACTCGTGAGGGCTTATATGAGTGGCTGGTTATGCCGTTTGGTCTGTCGAATGCTCCTAGCACCTTTATGCGTGTGATGAACCAGGCTCTTCGCCCTTTCATTGGGAAGTTTGTAGTCGTTTACTTCGACGACATCTTGATTTACAGTAACAGCGAGGTAGCACACCTCTCCCATCTTCGTGAGGTGTTATCTGTTCTCCGGCGTGACAAGTTCTATGCTGCTTCCTCGAAGTGCACATTTCTTACTGATTCTACCCAGTTCCTCGGTTATGTGGTGTCTCGGGAGGGCCTGAAAGTGGACCCGAGTAAGGTACTGGCTGTCAATCAGTGGCCCCGCCCCTCTTCGATCACTGAAGTTCGCAGTTTTCATGGCTTGGCTTCCTTCTATCGGCGTTTTATTCCTCACTTCAGCAGTGTTACGGCTCCTATCACTGATTGTATGAAGGGGGTTAAGTTCTTCTGGACGGATGATGCCGAGGCTGCCTTTGTTGAGATCAAGCACCGACTCACTTCAGCCCCTATTTTGGTTCTTCCTGATTTTTCTCAGCCATTTGAACTGCATTGTGATGCTTCGAAATTGGGTATTGGGGCTGTACTTAGCCAATCTGGGCGTCCTGTTGCTTATTTTAGTGAGAAACTGTCTAGCGCTAAACTTCGTTTCAGTACCTATGATATTGAGTTTTATGCTATTGTCCAGGCAGTCAAACACTGGCGTCATTATTTATTTCAGCGGGAGTTTGTCTTATATACGGATCATGATTCCCTCAAGCATCTTGGTGGTCAGGACAAGATTTCTCATCGTCATGCTTCGTGGGTCTCTTATTAATCAAAATATAATGCAAACAACAAGAATGATAGTCATAAGAGTACTGATAAACCAAATTAAACACATTTAAAATTAATCAAATATAAAGAGAGAATGCAAACATGATACTAAAGATTGATTTTTTGTCACCTCTTGTGTTTCCTTCACATTGTAAAGCCCTGTTTTTGTTAAATTAAAATTAAAATTCTCCTTTCTTTAAAACTAAATATATAAATTAATCCTCTAAAGTTTAGACTGATTGCAAAATCCAAAAGGCTAAGGAACTTTTGAAGGAAATATGCAAGTCTTCTGCATCGAAAATTTGAAACATCGAAAAGTATAACCAACGTTTGAAGGGAATATTCAAATCTCCGGTATTGAAAATTTGAAACTATATATGAAAAGAAATCAATATCCAAGTTTCAACAATGGCGATGATTGCACATCTGGAATGTAATTGAAGTTCAACGATTAATCGAATCTTGACAGCTTCACGATTCTTTAAAGCTCTAGTTTTTTCACCTCTTATGCTAGCTGTCTCCTGCACTGTCTTCTGTGTTCTTGCTACAATCCCCTTGACTTTCAGGATTAACTTCTGACAAATTATTCTCTAGTGCTTTAACCAAGTTCTCAAAGTAATTCCGGGTAATGCTGTAAAAATATCAAATTATAAGGTTGAGGGGTGGAGCTGCCAAAACAGAAGCAAGAACAAATAATTTTTTTATCTTGTGTTACCTTGTTAATCCTGCAAGCTTAGCTCGGAAATCATTAAAATTAGGTGGAGGTGAAGGACATACAATTCTAAGAAAAATCTGTATATCATGTTCAGCACAATGATGAAGCCTTTCGAGACAAGACTCAGCTTCACCTGCGCAGAAAAATACCATATGATTGTTAATAAAACAGACAATAATGCAAGTATAGCTGTTAAACTGTATTATATGTCATCAATCTACATACCTTGCAAGTACTCAAAGAACCGCCTCTTAGCATGTTCACGATATGGTAGGTAGAATCCATAAATATAACTCCACTGAAGAATGCGTCTACATTCAACTATCTACCGGCATAAACACAGATAGGAAAGAAAGGAGAAGATTGAGTTAAGAGTAACTAGTATCAACATATTTAAATATTGAACCATAATGATCTCTTAACTTTTGCTTCATACTATAACATTTTAAATCACAAATGCCTGAAAAGGCTTCTCAGCTATGCCAGGGCACTAATTTTTTTGAACTTTGTATAAAGAAAGATGATAGAGCAAGAAATGTACCTGTTGCCAGGCATCTATGATGAACTTCAGATGGGCCTCAGGTTGTGATTGTTTTACTATAAGCTTTTGAAGCTGTTTTGCAGAAAAGGATATTCAATTATAATCAATGATACAAAGGTCATGAAAGGTATTCACACGACAACACAAGGCCAGCAAATTAATAGTATTTTTTTAAATATCTACTTCTATTTAAAAAAAATGAAAGATGTGTTCAAACGTAAGAATTTTAAATTCCAATAAGATTAAAAAAATTTCATCCCATACAAGCCTAATTTTTCGGATTGAGGCGAACGCGCGAATCCTGAGACAATCCTTACGCAAGTGTTGAAAAATGAGAAGTCATTAATTCTGAGTCCGCCGTCAACAACGTCAAACTTCGTTGAGTCCCATATCACCAAGTGAGTGATTTTATAAGAGTTCGAGCTGCCCCAAAGGAAATTCTTAATGAATGTGTACATCCTGCTGGCCACCAATGTAGGGATAGGGAAGAGTGACATAGTGAATGTTGGGATTGTGGCAAGGAGGTTCTTAATGAGGACCAATTTGGTGCGAGAAGTTTGTTCTTCAAAAGAGCCAACCTGATTCTCATTTTCCAACTTGGACCAACATGTTGAAAATACGAAGGCAATTGGATTTATTTGGCCGAGATGTTGTGAACAAAAGCAACAAGGAAGAGGGCATGTTTGATCTGTTTGGTTTGGAAAGAAAGAAATATGTTAGATGAATTTGTTTTGTGGAGATGAAACTATTGGAACCATCTACTTATGCCTACTCCAATTATTAGCGGAGGTATAGAAGGACGTATGATTTTTCTCAAGAACAATAACACTACTCTGATATCATGAAGAACGAAAGGGGAATGTTTGTGGAATTATTTTCTCATGTCTTTGATAGGATAAACACCCATATAAATACATAAAAGGTAAATAGCCAATATTGATAATAGTAAATAAGTTAAGTTGTGGTACTTGTCAAGACTCAAGAGCTCCGGAGACTTTTCAAGAGTTAACGGGATTAATCTAAATTTCTATTTCCACGTAATTAAGAACCAATCTTGAAACGATGACAGAAGAAACGCCCTAGATGAAGATGCGTGTGTTGAATCAAATGAATTGTTGGCTCTAGATTCTCGTATTATTCCATAATTCCATAATACAAGCACTTAAAGGTACCAAATACCCTATTCCATTGGAGATGTCCATTGGAGTTCACAACATTTGTTGACAATAATTCTGATGATCTTTCTTTGAACATTGCAACATCTTCAAGAGTTCTTGCCAATTCACACGGGAAGCCATCAGAAGAGCAACCTAGTTCTTTTGTGCTAAATTGTTGGAGTCACTACATTTGTTGACAAGATTTCTGATGATCTTTCTTTGAACATTGCAGCATGTTCAAGAGTTCTCGACAATTCACATAGGAAGCCATCAGAAGAGCAACCTAGTTCTTTTGTGCTAAAGTGTGCAGAGGAGCAATACATCTTTCGAGCAAATGGCTGAAGAAGCTCCATTGCTTGGAAGTCGATTTTTCCATCTTGTACTATTGGAGATTAACTAGATATTTCGACTGATTCATCTTACTATTACCCACACGATGCACATAAATGAAAGGTATACTATTTCCCCACACGATGCACATAAATGAAAGGTATTTTCCGAATTGTCTTTCAAAGAGGAAGATGGTGTTTTCTTCAACACTCAACATCGAGGGTTTTGGAAGGAGGGAGTATTGGTAAGGAATGGAGACTAGGTTCCGAAGGGTCAATCACACAACGACACGTGGCCGGCAAATTAATAACAGTATTTATCCTTCCAGTGTATTATAACAGTAGTTACCTTTCTAGTTTTTTATCTTTCCAAAATAAGTAGGATAATAGTTACCTTTCTAGTTTAGGGCTACACTAATATAAAAACATATATAATAAAACATATATGAGAGATTCTTGTAACCCCTATCAAACTGCAGCTACTTATTAATAAAAGGAGGAGGCAGAAGATTAAACATTTACACTATATAACATCATTGAAATAACATCAAAACCAAACGTGAAATTATGGGAAACCAAAAAAATATAATGTTGGCCTAAGCAACATCCCACATTAAATTTTGATACATTAAGAACAGCTGCCTTGAAATCAGCCATGATAACAAATAAACTCGTGAATAAGCAGCTCAAGTGGACTTACATTCACAGTGTGCAACTCATGTAGATCAACGAGAGCCTTCCTCCTCGACTGCCATCATTAAAATCTTTTAGACATATGTCATGAAGTTGACATAAGGAGAAACATAATAATAATAATCGCTTAAAATGTCAGTGTGATACCACAACTTAAATTCAAAAGTTATACCATTGAATTTGCTGCCCAGCGATCATGGTAATGATTATACATCTCCAATGATTTATCATGTGTCTGCTTCCTCACTGTGTCATCATGCTATTAGGTTGCAGAGGTAAACATCAGAATCATTAACATATTCCAAAAATATACATTTAAATCACAATGAGATAGATATTAAATCGCAAACATTTACTCTTTGCTTGTCTCTCTTATAACTGTTACAAGCAATGTCGTGGTCATTCTCATGGTCTGACCATTTCCCAAGACACGTCCTGCATAAAGAACAAAATACAGAAAAATATCAAGATTATCCCTAAAATGGTGCTTTATCCAACGATGGACATGTCTATAGAGATAAGAAATCTATACCAGCAAAAAATAAAGTTGCAAGGTGGCCTACACATTATGCGCATACACCCAACACTTTTCTCAATTGGGACCTTACACTTGGGACATGGTTTGGTATTTTGAGTTATCCTGTTGGTAATAAAATGACATAGACGTTTTAACAAACTCAAGATAAACAACAAAAGATAACCAGCAGCACCAAGAAAATATAAAAATCTTACCAGTTTACACTGTTAAAATAATAATTAACGTTTGAAAACCAATTTGCAACAGTGCTGCAGTCTACAGAAGGGTGGGATTCTTCTGTGCACTGCAATTTAAGGACATAAAAAAACAACTGGGTAATCACAAGAGATGGGATCTAGAAATCATGCATCTTACACTATTAATTAGCAACAAGCCACCACTTACATTCCAACAGAATCTATGTGAACAAAGGCATGTAACATCATAGCTTTCACTACCAATAACGAATTCTACAGCATACTTACAGCCTGGAGCAGGACACCATTTTATCTGCAAACGAATTGATTTGTAAAGAACCAGAGTAAAAATCAACAAGAAAAGGGTATCATTGAGAAACCAGAATCACAATGACTAATTACTTTGGATATACAAATAAACTTTGCATGCTAACTATTCTATAAATTGTGATTGTGAGCATATTTCAATTACAATGCACATATTTGTCTTTCCAAGAGACATTATGTGTAGTCATTAACATAATCCTCTCTTTCCCATGTATCCATTGAAGTGTCCTGACTCCTGACCAGGAATGGTGTGTGTCAAGTGGCGCATTGGTGCCTTGAGTGAGAATGATCACTTGAGATAGGCTTCTAAGAATAAAAAAATACATGAAGAAAGTCCCCTTCTCTTCAAAATTCTACATGGTATCTGAGCTTTAGGTGTCATTTTAGGGGTTTCTGTTCAATCGTCTTCAGCTGGTTCCTAGAAAATGGTTGTTGTAGCCATTGATGGAGGGAGGGCTACAATAGACTAAAAATATAGTCTTTTGTTCTGGGTTTTTTCTACTATCAACTGCAGAAACCAAAGTGAACCTTAAATTCAACTATCTTCTTCCTTGCTGCCTATTGATGCTATTAGAAGGGCTTTCAACCCTCGCGATTACCTGTCACATCCTGTCGACGACCAGCCTTCAAGGCTCCGCGAACCAGCGTTGTTGCTGTGCTCGCCGCCGTTCTCCGTTGTATTGCGTCCTCATAGTTTTAAACTATGATTATAGTCCTCAGAGTATCATAATGTTTGTGATGTATTCCTCGTATTATAATGATATTAAACCACTATGCTAGTTCCAAAAACATTCCATTAGAGTGGGTCACGATTAAATTTTACGTTCTTAACAGGTCACAACAATTGGTATTAGACCATTTCTTTCTAATGATGATTAGAAGATCAATAAGTTTAAAGAAGGGTGCGGATAAAATTCTAAATCAATTGAACACATTTAAAAAAAGCACCGTGATTTGAGGAAAGATGTTTATGAAATATCTCAAAGATTCAAGAAAATTGAAAATGAGTAGTTGAGACAAACTTCAAATCTTAGCTAAATTTGTAAGAACATGGTGAATCTGAACAAAACAATATAACTCTCGTTAAATCAAAGATCGAATTAATTTTCTCATTACAAATGACAAGAAGGTCCAAGAACGCATATATCGGTTAAAATAGTGCAAAAAAATCAAGAAACAATATTCAAGTGGACCAAGACTTAACTTTTCTGAAATTTTGTTGACAACCTTTATAAGAAAGTTTCTCGGGACAGTCTAATCGAACTCAGTGTGGGTCTATAACAAAACAACTCAATATGAAATTTGCTCATTTTGGCAGTAGTAATCTCTGGGATTAGATAACCAAGGTTACGAGATTCTTTGATAATCATCACGTGGAAAATGATGACCAGGTGAGTTATGTAGCCTACTATTTGGAGGGATTAGCAGTTCACAAATTACTCAGATGAAAGATGGATAATATCGTGGACAAAAAAAAGGACATCGAGCCGTGGTTGTGGAATTTAATTGAATTAGTCAAGAAGATGAACTAAATGACTACAACATTCTGAAATAGATGGAGATGAGATAAATGACACCACATATAGATAAATATTATACTCCCAGTTTCTTGAAAAGATTTGAGTCATCTAGCATTGACTAATTAATGTGAGTCATCTAACATTGACTAATACATTTCGACCAACTCGACATTGACTAATGCATCTCATCAATCTGGTATTGACTAATGCATCTGAGTCATATGATATTAATGCATCTCAATTATATTGGCATTGAGTAATGTATCTAGGTTATCTGACATTGACTAGTGTATTTAGGAAATTTGTGAAAAGATGATAGATATGAAGAAAGTAGGAACATTTAACAAATATATCAATATGTTCACCAAGTTGGTTTCTTATAGTAAGTTTCCAACATTCTTTGGACTTGTTTAATATTAGAAATAGTTAACTTGTCATAAGGCAACTCTAGATCAGAGAGATATATAAGATAAAACATATGGGCATTGATTAAAGAATCTAGGGAAGTATTTGGAAGAGTTTAAGTCAATGGGGAGATTTGTTAGCCTTAATTTGTTTGATACAAAGAAAAAGAATATTGAACAAAATGAATTCTTTTTTTAGTTATGTTAATAAAATAATATTTTTTATTGTCTTTTGATGCTTACTAACATAGTATATACTTTAGATCCATAAGAAACATTGCTAGTTTATTTACGTAACCTAACCGAAAACTAGTTTTGTCGTCTTACAACAAGATGGGGTTCTTAGATCATAGTCGTAACTAGACAATGGTTCCAAAATCACGAGTTCATCTAATAGTTTCCTGAACTTAGAGAATTTATTTTAGCGATGGGATGTTTGCGAACTATTATTTACTTAATGTTTTATTTGATATCAACCCACAAATCTAGCATTGTGGTTGTTTATGAGTAGTTGACCTTAATATCTTTTTGAAACTAAGTACAAAATCTACTAATTAACTATGTAATAAACTAAGTTCAAAATCTATATTTTTAATAAACTGTTATCATTTATATGAATAAATCTCTTACTCATCAAAATTCTACAAATACTTTTCAATTGAAAATACTTATTCACAACATCCAAAAAAAAAATAGTACCTTAGGGTTCTCTTCAACATAGGATCTGATAAGGAATTGAGCATACTTCTTTTTATCTTTTTTTAATGCCAAAGAGTTTATCATATCTTGATCAACAACAGCTATACAAGTTGGATAGGGGCATCTCAACATCAAGCACCCAGCACCATCACCAATAGAAACCTTGATGTAAGCTATAAAACAATCAAATGTAAAGATAGAACATATTAAGATTTTCTTCTAATAAATTTAATTGCGCCCCAGTTTAATGTCGCAATTAATGTCTACGTATTCAATACTTTGTATAGACATCGAAACAAACCTTTCCAACAAGTACGACAAAAAAAGTGACCACAAAAAGTTGAACGAAATTGTCGCAAAGGGTAACTCTCAAAACAGATATCACAAGTTACCTGTCAAAATATCCAACATTCATAACACATTTGTAAGTTACAAAATGATCATAAATAATGCATAACTTACTTTATTAGTATTTGGGTATTCAACAATTGGCTCTTCTAATAAGCCCACAGCCTTGCGAACACTATTTTCATCAGTAAACCATGCGTCATGTACATTGGTGGCACTCCTGGGCAGTTCAATTAAATATTTATTAAATCCTTGTGCATGCAACTAAAAGTTTTAGAAGAATGAAAACAGAGTTTTCAAATAAGGCAATGGATCAACGTTGAACATTTTACCAGTGATAATATTGAAGTAAGATACTTGCAGCTGCTCTTGGTATCGAAAGAATAGTAGCGAGAGTTGTGATATCCTCCTCTTGACGAATTCGAATATCTGCCTCTTCTATGACATTATAATTTTTCTGAAACAAATTGAGTAATTAGTTTGAATTAATTATTTGAAAACCATTTGATCTGTTTTCAGATCAATCACCACAATATAATTCACCTCTTCCTGCCTAAGAGACAGGGTCATATATTTGTCAATCAAATCGTCATAGAGGTGGTCGAAGTTGTTCTGCTCAGCGGAGTCGCCGCCAAAGGAATCAAGTGACTGATCATGATGATGGGTATCGTCATTGGAATCCATTTGTAAAGAACAATCAATATCAAAACCCTAAATTTGTCTAGTATAGCTTCTTCAATGTTTTGGTTTTGGGAGGTAGAAGAAATTGTAGACAAGGGATATATGAAAAATGATTCTTCATTTCTCATATCTCATGCTGACTCAATGTTTAGTAGTCTAAGACTTGTTTGATTTGGATTATCTGAGATTTGATTTAAACAATGTGAGTTTGATTGAAATGGTTGATATGAATAAGCCGAAACAAACAAGACTCGAAAAATAGTAAAGATTATCAAATTCATGTTGCTGGTGGGACCCATATATTTACTTAATTGTTTTATTTTTTATTTTAAATATATGATTTTGGTAATCCTTATTAAATAACATTTTTACCTAACAAAAGTTATTTTTTTCCCTTGGTACTCTACTTATTTTGTAATTAATCTTTTTTTATTATTTTTTTTCAAATCACATTTATTATATTTTATTTAATATTATAATTGTATTTATTTGTATTCAAATAGGTAAAGATTATCACATTCATTAATGAAATTCATGCTGGTGGTGGGACCAATATATTTACTTAATTTTTTTTATTATTATTTAAATATAAGATTTTGTAAATCTTATAAAATAACTTTTTTACCTTAAGAAAGTTATTTTTAACCTTTGAAAAATATTGGTACTCTAGTTATTTTGTAATAATTATTTTTAAAATTTATTTTTTTATTAATTTTTTCAAATCATATTTATTTTATTTTATTTAATATTTATAGTAATATTTACTTTTATTAAAATAATTATTTTTTTTAACATAAAACAACTTTGTTTCCTTGTCTAAAAAAAATCTTCTTTAATTAAATAATTCCAAATCAAACTGCCTTACTATTTCAAATTATTTTCCATATTTGGGTCAAGTAATTTGTGATTATTGGTTGGGTAATGGGTGTTATGAATAAGAGATTTTTTAAGTTATTTAGAATTACTTTTTTTTTTGGGAAAAATAAATATTTTTTTGTTAAATAAAATTTAATTATTTTTTAGCTGCTTCAATTATTATAATATTTTTTCTATTTAAAACTTAGATGTTATATAAATAAAATAAAAATATTTTAATATATTAACAAATAAATTGAGTGATTTGGATAATTACAAATCTGATAAATGAACTTTTAGTAAAAGAACGAAAAGAATAAAAATCATTATATGAAATTAGTTCAAGTGGGAAACATAATTCACATTTTATTTTTTTTATTAATTATTGGCTTGACAATTCAATTTGGACTCTTTATTTTGTGTAAATTAATTTCAAACTGTGAAACTTTTTATTATTAAAATTATACAAAATGATGTTTGATCTTAACGATTTCAAATGTCATTAAATTATCATTGCGTAATATTTATAAATAACTATAATATCAATATCACTACTTTAATTACCGAATTTCCGCAAAAGTTGTTGACTACAAATTTTCTAAAATTAAGTAGTTAAAACATTTTAATTCCCTAAAATTTAGTAGTTAAATTAAGGAATATTAATATTTTATTTAATTATTTATAAATATTTACATAAATAATAAGTTAACGATGTTTCAAACAGTTAAGATAAAATCTTGTTTTGTATAACTTTAACCATAATCTCTAAATTATGAGACTTGAAACAAGAGGTTTAAAATCTCAATTGAGCCCTAATAAGGATTCTGAATATGAAAATTCAGCCATTCATTATTTTTAAAACATTTTTTTAATTGTGTTTTAAATTAACATTCCTTTATTATTTATAAATATATAAACATATTTTGATCATATTATTTTAATTTTTTTTAAAAAAAAAACTAAGATTAATTTTCCTTTTTATATATAAAAAAAATAATGTCATATAAAATAAAACTTAATTAATTATTATTTAATCACAATTCTGATATTTGGGTAAAATTTAATTGATAATATTGTGTGACAACAAATAAGTTATAAGCAATTAAATAATTGATATATCTCATTTTTCATAATTGGACAAAGTTTATTTAATTCATTAAGCGTTAGAATTATCTTGTGACACAAAATAAGCTAATTACTTAAAATAATAGTTCACCATTTTATAATTTTATCGGTCCCAATTGTCAAATTGAGATTCCTTAACGAGAGCCAATTGAGATTCCAGACTTCTTCTTTCAAATCTCACAATTTAGATTTAATTATTGTTAAAGTTATACAAAAACGAAGTAACGATTTTAAACACCGTTAACTTATTTTTTATGTGACATTTATAAATAAATAAAAATATATATCAATAATTTAACTACTGAATTTAAATAAATTGAGGGTCTTGATTACCAAATTTTAAAGAGAAAAGTGTCCCACCAAGGGTGATCTGAAGGCTATCATTGTAAGGAAGTTTCTCAATTGGACTGTCTCACTTGCCTCCAATAATGACCCATCCCCTATTGCTAAGGGAGTTCATTGAATGAAAGAAAGGGTTAACCTTAACTTTTTCCCTAAGTTCATAAACTTACCAAACATCGTTCAATAAAAAAACATACCTTCATTCCACACTTACGAATCTTAACACGTAAGATATAAATATATAAGTGACATAAGACAACACATACACTATAGAAACAAGTTATAAGTAGTAACCAGCCTAAAAATTAAATCTCTAATCAAGGAAACAAACTTGTTGTTTGCTTTAAAGGAGAAAAAAACTGAATTAAATCTCTAATCAAGGAAACAAACTTGTTTGCTTTAAAGGAGAAAAAAATCAGTTTTTAGAAACCTGGAGAGGGGATGTTGATCAATCTCTTTTTTTATTTCTATAGTAAATAAATAAACTACTCTTTAAATAAATAAATTATAGAAAGAGACATTGAGCCAATTCTATATTTAACCTAGATAATTGAGGAAAACTTTATATGTAGCGAAATTTGTGAGCCCAAATCAGAATTGTATGGCTCTCATTCACTGATATATTGTTAGGATTTGTATTTCCCAAATTCGACCTGCTGGAAATAATTTGTAAAAAAATCGCAAGAAAGAAGAACAAAAAAAACAAAGATTTATAATGGTTCACTCAAATTGAGCTACGTCCACTTCAGCCGATACTAGATTTCACTATGAAGAAGAAGAAGGAATACATAGTTTGTGCCTCACACTTTCTCTCTCTAGAATTTTGTCTTTCCAATGTAAACCCTTAATAATCACATATTTATAGGGTAAACATTCAGGTAATAAACATAAATAACTCTTGGTCAGGCCTAAGTCTAAAACCAAATACAAACTCAATAAACTCTAATTAACAATGTAGAGTTTATTATAAGTGTAGGCTCCCAAAACAGCAAGGTAAGAAAATTAAGGAAAATACAATTCCTTATAGCCCTGCTATATGGGAAAAACAGAAAGGAAGAAAAAGTAAAGGAAGGGGAAGTAAAGTTGGAACATCTTCTTTTCATTAATGAATTTAATGACATGGAATATTAGAGGGTTAAATGACCCTATAACAAGAAGAGAGGTTAGAAGAATAGAAGAAATGAATGAAATCACAGTATTTGGAATTATTGAAACAAAAGTCAGACAAAGTCAAATAGAGAATGTTGCCCAGGGTTGCTTCAAAGAAGAATAGGAATTTATTGATAACTCTGATGAGGTTAAAAGTAGAATCTGGGTAGGATGTGATAAAAGATGGGTTGAAATCAAGAAATTTTTTGAAAGCAATTAAGTTATTTTGACAGAGGTTATCAATCTGGTGACAAGGGTAAAAATATTATTTGCGGTAGTCTATGCAAGCAACTCTGCGATAGAGAGGAAGACACTTTGAAATGATTTGAGAAGAAGAATTACGGACGACGAACCGTGGGATATTATGGGAGATTTTAACGTTACAAGATTCAGAAATGAAAGAGAGCCTGAGACAGACATAACACAAGACATGCAAGATTTCAATGAAGGCATTCGAGACATAAGCTGCATTGAACCGTCTTCCTCAGGTAATCTATTTTCATGGTCAACTACAAGAGGGGCGGACAATATGAGAAATAGAAGAATTGATAGAGGCCTAGTGAATGAAAAATGGGTGGAGTTTTACCCAAGAAGTCAAATCCATGTTTTGCAACCATGTATCTCTGATCAATGCCCTTTGAAATTCTTTTAGGAGAAGGAGAAAAAACAGAAAAGACTCTTTAAGTTCTTCAACTTATGGATGAAAGATGAAGAATTTAATGAAATCCTTAATGAAACTTGGAACATCAAAATTAATGGAACAAAGATGTTCAAAGTTTGTGAGAAACTAAGATTACTGAAAGGGAAACTAAATAAGTTAGACCAGAAAAAATATAGTGGGATTTCTAAAAGAGTAGAGGAAGCCAGAACAAAACTGGAGGAAATACAAAGCAAGGCACTAAGAGCCTCAAATCTACCTTATAACAGAGAAGAGGAAAAAGAGGCTCTTACGCGATTTAGAGACCTCTGTTCTAAAGAGGAAAGTTTTGCTAAGCAAAAATCTAGAGAAAATTGGCTTTCATTAGGAGACAAGAATACTTTTTTCTTCTATAAAAAATGTTAATCAAGGATTTTAGAAATCAAGTCCTAAGGCTCACAAACTCAAATGAAGATGTTTTATATGGACAAAAGCCAGTTCATGAGGAAACAATAAGTTTCTACAAAGAGCTGATTGAAACAGAAATGAGCACAATAATAGAGGACAGCCAAAGATTGCTTCAACAAATTGTGCAAAGAAAAATCAGTGAAGAAAGTGGTAACCAATTGATTACAAGAGTCAGCATGGAAGAAGTCAAAAAAGTTGTATTTTCGATGAAAGGGGATAAAAGACCAAGGCCAGACGGTTTCAACGCGAACTTATTCAAAGAAAACTGGGAAATAGTAGGTAAAGATGTAATCGAAGGGGTTTTAGAATTCTTCCAAAACAGGAAAATGTTGAAGCAATGGAACGTCACAGTGTTGAATTTGATTCCTAAGAATTCAATTCCGGAAAAAATTCAGGACTTTCGTCCTATTTCATGCTGCAATGTTATTTACAAAATTATTTCAAAAATTATTTCGCAACGTTTGAAAATGGTTATTGATAAGCTTGTAGGATTAGAGCAATCAGTATTTATTCTTAAATGCTCTATTTCCCATAACATCCTACTCATGCAGAGCTTATTGAATGGATATGGAAAGAAAAACATATCGCCATGTGTGGCTTTCAAAATTGTCATTAAAAAAGTTTTTGACTCGATTAGATGGGGATCAATCCACGAATTCCTCCTTGCTGTAGGTTTTCCAATTATTTTCATTGATTGGATTATACAATGTGTTTCCACTCCTCACTTTTTTGTGAGCGTGAATGGTATTCATGGAGGCTTTTTCAAGGGTGAAAGGGGAGTAAGGCAAGGAGACCCTATATCTCCTTACCTATTCGTCTTAATAATGGAAATTCTTGACTGCATTTTAAAAATGCTTTTGAGAAGTCATCATTTCAAATTTCACCCGTACTACAAAGAAGAAGCAATAACCCATATATGTTTTGCAGATGATCTATTTTTTGTGGCTTATGAGGATTTTGAATCTGTTAGTATAATCAAAGAAGCTCTAACAATCTTTTCGAGTATTACAGGTCTATACATCAATGAGGACAAAAGTCAGGCTTTCTATGGAGGGGTTAATGAAGAAAGGAAAGAAAACATATTCAATATTATGGGAATCAGGGAAAGTGAACTACCAGTGAAATACCTTGGAGTACCCCTGTCATCAAAACAACTTCGATACAATCACTTCAGACAACTAATAGAAAAGGTTAGAAATTTTGTCTTGGGTTAGACTACGAAAAAACTGTCTTATGCATGTAGAATCGAGCTCGTTAAAAGAGTCATCTTTGGAATTATTAGCTACGGGCACAACAAATAGTCATCCTAAAGAAAGTAATGGCTGAACTCGATAGAATCATGAGAGACTACATCTGGGGAACACAAGGCAGAGGAGGAAAAAAAAGTCAAATGGAAGGATGTTTGCACTCCCATAGAAGAAGGCGGACTAGGAATAAAAAGTTGTGCTGAATGGAACAAAGCCCTCACCATCAAGAACTTATGGGAGTTGGAGCAAAAAGTGGACTCCCTATGGGTCAAATGGGTGCATACAAGATTTATGAAAGAAGAACAGAGTATCTGGACACAAAGCATCAATGAAAGAATGTCATGGTCATTGAAGAAAATCCTAAAAACAAGAAAATATGCCTTTTAAATGGTAAAAACCACAACTGAAAATGGAAGAGGGTTACTATTCTGGCATGATCTTTGGCTGGATAATATTCTCATTATATTCAAAGAATAAATGCAAGGAAACAGAGTTAGAAAAGAATACATCAAGTACTCATTTAGAGACGTCTATGAAGGTAAATGTGATTCACTTTTGAGGAGTATTCTAGAAGGTGATAGAATCCTAAACCTAATGAGATAGAAGCAACTCAATGAAAGTAATGATGAAATATGCTGGAAAATAGAAAGCAATGAGAAGTTTATTATAGAAAAGGCATGGGAAATGGTTAGAACAAGAGGATATGAGGTAGATTGGAATAATATGGTATGGTCTCCAAATATTAATCTTCGTCACCAATTTATTCTCTGGCTGGTATACAGGAAAAGGTTGACAACAAAAGACAGAATTCGAAAATACATAAACATTCCTGATATCAACTGTGTTCTATGTTCGGGAGTTGAGGAAAGCATAAACCCTTTATTTGGGGAATGTTCTTTTGTAATACAAATCTGGAGGATATATGCTGCAAACATGAACATCATCAACTTTCAAGGAATATGGGAAGAATCCAAGAGTGGATGAAGAATAAAGCAAAAGGAAGATCATTCTATGTAAGTATGTTGAAATGCTATTTTGGAGTAGTAATCTATAATATCTGGAAAGAAAGAAATTCAAGAACTCACAGTGGAAGAAGTAGAACCGCTGAAGATATTTGGAGAGATATAACTTCAGATGGAAATACACTCATTCAATCCTGGAGAGGAATCGAAAGGAATGAAGAGAATAGAAAGCTCTGCCAGATATGAATATTTCGTTTGAGAAAGTCACAAGTAGAATAAAAGTAAAAACGTTGTAGGCTCTAATTGATTATTGTTATTGTCTGTAATTCAATTATTGTTTCATTGTCAAATCTAGAAATTGTCTAGATCTGATCCTAAACTTTTGTATTTTTTTTCCCTCTTTTGGATTTTTTTTAATGAAATGGCACTAAGCTGTTTTCCCCCAAACAAATGTGTAGGTTCCATAACTCAACATATATTTAAATTTCCCACGTTTCACCCGTCACGTGGCTTTAATTTGATACTAAATTAAAAGTTATGATCGTTTGAAATTCTCAAAAAAAAAATAAGGACTTGTTGCACGCGAAAAATAAGTCTCCTAGACGTAACGATGTGTTCTACCATCTAGGTGAATTCCAATGTTCGCCTCTCAATGGTTACATCTCCTTTATTTTTTTTCATTTTCTAAAATAAAATTTCTTAAAATTTATATATATGAACTTATTACTCATTTTATATATCTTGGTTTATCTAACTCAAAATAAATTTTTTTGGAGTCCAATCAACACGAGAATGACTTAAAAAATAATTATTTATTTAATAAAAATACGAAATAAATAAATAGATTAAATTATTCAAATCTAATCTATTAATTATCATATTAGTTATAGTTCGAAATTAATTATTTTCGGAGTCCAAACATGACGATGACTCTAAAAATAATTATTTATTTACTAATACATGCAATAAGCTCGTATATGAATTTTAAAAAATAATAAGATCGAGATTTATTAAAATATATAAACTATAAAATTTAGGAGTAAAAAATAAGTGTTTACTGTATACAAACCTATAATATTTTACGTTTACAAACGTAAATTTAGAGATCATTTTTGAGTTCATTGTTTGGTTACACTCAAAAAAGAGCATTTACGTTATGCCTCTATGCGTGTTAAAGAATGCTCTCTAATTTATAAAATTTTAGCCATTTAAAAATTTGGATTTCATGTTTCATATATCCAATTATTTTTCTAAATCTTTGATATATATATAAGTCTGACATTTTAATTTTAAAGCATTAAAATAATGTCAATACTTACTATTGATATCGAGAATGGTAGAACAATGCACCTAAAAATATCGAGTAAAAGATATAGATTTAAAAAAATAAATCCAAACAAGTCTTAAATAAATAAATAAAATTCTATTGTTTTAAAAATATTTTAAACGCATTTATATATATATATTTTTATTTTTAAAAATAATTTGGAGTCTTTAAAATGTTAAAACATTGGAAATAAAAAAACAAAACAAAAGGCCTAAAGGCCACTTGGACCGGGCGCAAAATATGACGTCGGTTATTGGACACGGATCAGGAGCGACTCTTGGTGCGATTTGGATGCGGTCTAGGTCGGGGTCAATGCCGTATGGTCTGCAGTCAATGCAGAGTGAGGCACAAGTGGACCAAGCGCGACACGAAAATGACTCAGGGGTCGGAGGTCGAGTTTTGGCTGAGTTGAAATTGGACTTCAACTTCTCTAAGGTTAAAACTGCAGGTTTTGGGTTTGGAATCCTCAAACTCTAAGCCAAACATATGGGAGGCTTTTGAAAACCATTTAGAGCATGTCTATAATGGTATGGGCAGAGCCGGTCCCGAGGTTTGGGCTGCCCTAGCCTCGGTAGAAAAAAATCAATATACTTTTTTTGCTCTAAGTCTAGTTTTAAAATTTGATAAAAAAAATTCATTATTGGTGAGATTTAAACCCATAACCACATTGAAACTTTAAATGCATATCTTAAACCACTAAGCTACAACCATTTATGTTTAAAATTACAATAAATATAACTAAATATTTTGATATTTTTAACAAATGGGCTGCCCTGGGGAGTGGGTTGCCCTAGCCCGAGGGTTTGTCGGGCTTACCCCAGGGTCGACCCTGGTAATGGGGTCATCATTCTTTGTGTAGGGGTCGTCAAATCTTCAACGAAAAAGGAATTTTTTGCCAAAAAATTATTTTTTGTGATTTAAGCTTTCAATTCAAATTTTAACCTTATTGAAAGCTTCCTGAAGCTTGTTAGAACTGAAAACAACTTATTGACATCAACTCGCTCAATTTTTTCACCATTTTTAAAATTAAAATTCGAGAGTTTTTAGAATTTTTTTAATTTCGATCAAACATGCATTAAATCTCTTGAAATTTGTTTAAAAATACTCCCAACATTATTTACAAACGATTGAGATAATCATTCAGTTGTACGTCATTTTTGAGTTAGAACTCAAGAACAACAACTCTATTTTCTAAAATTTTAAAATTAAAATTGGGTATATTTTTTGAGGTTGATTGTTGAAAATTAATTTCGACAAAATGTTTGCAAATGATCTTATTATCAAATTCAAATGAAATAATTAGATAATCATGCAATATTGAAGAACACATAAAAGATATACATTTCAATTTTTGTTTATAACATAATTATAACATGTTAGAATTAAGCCAATTCCATTAATGAATGGAAATAAGATTGTAAATAAATAAAATCAAATAAAATTCACACAAATTCAAACGTGAATTAACGGTGAATTTAATCCAAATTATAATTAAATATTAATTGTTTAATTAATATTTAATGCCTAATTAGAAAATTAAAGCATAATGTTAGGATAAACATTTAACTTAAAGTGGCCTATTGGCTAACGTATGGACTCTTCAATTAGCTAGCATTGAAGGTCTAACATTGCATTTCTGCAAATCAATGTATAGACTGATGTTAATTAGTTATGGATTAATTAATAAATGAATGAGCAATATATATTGCTAATAAACGTTTGGATGGTTTTATTTGAAGATTTAATTCTCAACAATATATACTCATTCATTATTAATTTAACATCACTAAATCATCTTATATTTTCTCACTCTAGAATTCCAAAAGTCCTCTTCTTGTTTTGTGATTGTTCTTCGAGTTCTTTGCTCGATATTTCCGTTGAAACCCGATGATAGTTCAGGTATGCTGGTCAAGTTCGACGAGTAGTGATTTCAGTGCAGAATCAATATTGGATTCGTTGTACCCTGAGAGACAGCCATCTACGATAAGCTCCTGCACAAACGAGAGACGATGGAACTGTTTTAAGGGAAATGTGTCTAACAAATGCCTCGAATCAACATCTCAATCTGGTGATTTCATTCTTTGTAATATTGTTTTTCTTTAATTTATTTGTAACATTATTTTTTATATATATTCTGTTATTTCAAGACAAGATATCTAACAATCTTAAAACAGTCTCATTGTGCTAAACTATTTAGTAGTTTGCGCTATCGAAATCTGTTGTCTTTGATGTTTCTGAAATACGAGATGTGATGTTACAAAAGAGATGATGAACGATGCTTGAAGGATGAAGCTAAATCTAAATCTTTTAAAAGAGTTGACAATGGTTATTGTTTAATGACGCTAAACTTAAAAAGGGCAATATCTTATTTATATATATATAATGCTGAGATAATATTATATATATTGGAAAAGAAAATAGAAAAAAAGTTTTAATTAATAAAATTAATTAATTGTGTTATTTAAAATTAATTATAATTGAAACATATGGTTTCAGTTGTATAATAATTAATTATAAATATATACATTCTTAAATTAATTAAACGTGATAATTAATAAGAATATGATAACTAAGAAGAGATAATATATTTATTTATATAAGTATATATTGTCTTATATATTACATTTTGATTATGATGTTAAGTTATCAGTTTAAATGTGTATATATTCATTTGTTGACAGAATTTAGTCAAATATGAAGTATAAGTTGTCTCCGGAAAAAGACAAAAGGTCATAAAAGTGGTACAACGATAAAAAGGTGCATTGGCGTAGTGGTTCAAAGTTCAGACGCAATTGTGCGTGGTGGAAGGGAGGTCATGTGTTTGAATCCAGCTGATGAGATGATTTCTTTTATAGAAATCAGATTTGCTAAAATGGTTGTGGTCATTGATGTTAAAAATCATTCCAATTTCTTGTGTAGAAATTATGAGTTGAATGGAGGGGCTAAGGTCATTGATGTTAAAAATCATTCCAATTTCTTGTGTAGAAATTATGAGTTGAATGAGGGTAGTCAATGATTTCTTTATAGAAATCAGACTAGCTAAAATGACTTTAGTCGTCATTGATATTGAAATCATTCAAATTTCTTGTGTAGAAATTATGAGATGAATGGGATAGTCAATGATTTTTTTGTAGAAATCAGACTTGTTAAAGTCATTGATGTTGAAACCATTCCAATTTCTTGTGTAGAAATTATGAGATGATGTTGGAGATGAATGGTGTAGTTAATGATTTCTTTATAGAAATCAGACATGAGTCTTGATGTGAAAATCATTATAATTTTCTTGTGTAAAAATTATGAGATTGATGGGTTGATAATGATTTTTATAATATATATATATATATATATATAATGATTTGTCTAAATGACATTAATCATGAATGTTGAAATCATTATAATTTCTTACGTAGAAATTATGAAATGAATGGGGTATCCTAACGATTTCTTATGTAGAAATTTAATTTCTCAAAATAATGTTGTCATTAATATTTTGAGACATTTTAATTTCTTGAGATTAAATAAGTTGTTTGTGTTAGAACTTATTCTAATCATGCATTTAAAGAGACACGGCTATAGAAATTAGTCTCGGTGAGAATAAACTACTCATATATGTTTTGAGAGTGCATACTCACTTCACGTCGATTATTGTTCAAAACATGGCAATGTAAGTGCTTCAATTAAGACATAAAATATATTTGTAGTTATATTTAATTTCATTATTAATATAAATCACGCATATTAACTAATAATAGGATGATTCATGTTCATTCATAATAAGTATGATCACCTAAAAATTTATATACATATATAAATAAAGATTTCTTTTCTATCTATTTTATTTTAATAGATAATTTTGAAATTTGTCAAAAATTATGTGTTCTTTGATTGACAAAGATTTGTTATAGAATGTTAAATGTAATCTAATTAATTAAGAAACGAATAATTGATGACATGAATATTTATTTATATAATTAGTTAGTTTTCTATTTGATTAGAGATAAATGGTCAACATTCTAATTAAGTATAATAATTAATATTCTCATTAATTATCATGTATTTTTTAAACGTATTTTTCTTGATAAATGAAATTATATATATATTTGTTTAATAATATATGACATATTATTTATTAGATTACGTTTCTATGTTATTGACTATATATATTATAGTTGTTTTGTCGTGGTGACTAAAATTAAAGAAATAATAATATACAATATCATATATATATATATATATATATATATATATATATATATATATATATTAATTTTGGTTTAATATAATATATTTGATATACATTGTTCAATGCATCATTAAGACTTACTTAATTTGATAATTTTGAAATCAAATAATTACAAGGAAAGTCTTGTTTGATTTGAGAATAATGTGGCAAACGTGCCAATATTACTGGATGCAAACGTGCAACCGAAAATAAATGTTTAAGCGGCTTCGGCCAAAGATGCTTGAAACATTATGATTTTTTTTGTAGAAATAATGTGACATGGTGAATATTTATTTGATTAAATATACTAATTTCTTTTATAAAAATAATGTAATGAAATAAATATTTAATTGATTAAATATTATAATTTATTATGTAGAGATTATGTAAAGAATGATTTATATATTAATAAACATTCTAATCTCTTGTATAGAAATTATGGTTTATACAATTAAATATTTATAATATAGTTATCTTATTCATTGTATGATAAGTATAAAAAAAAGAAATTTGTAAAAGAATTGTGTGACAAATTCTTGATTAAAAAATCATTAATTTAAATCATATAAATGTGTGTGATTTAAAAAAAATGGTACCAACACGAATTTGGGGGAAAATATTTTATTGATAATAAAACAAAAATAATTGTGTATATTATGATAAATAAAAGATAATTTATTGTTAGAGAAATATGTTATGTACAAAAGATAAAGTTGCGTAACTTTACAAAAAGAAATAAAATAACAAGAAGATGTCTTGTTTGTATTTTCTAAGTTTGTGCTCAAATTGATATTATAAATTTGAATTTTGAAATCAAGAAACGTGTCATATTTTGACAATACTTTCATAAATATTTGAATAACGAATGTCTTCAAAATGATTTTATGAAATAAATAGAAAGAAAAGTTTATAAAGTCTTGACATGACTTATAAAAAAAATTATAATAATGATATGAAAAATTGATCATACTTTTATTATAAAGTGGATGTGACAATTATATATCATGAAGACAATGAAAATTGTTTCATTACGTATTTTTTGTACGATATTATATTGTTGAAAATTACGATAAAAATTAATAAATTCATTAATGATATGAATTGCACTACACGAAATATCATGTTGTTATCAAATAATATATTGATATTATTAAATGAAAGACTTTACGTGTACAAGTGAATATGTTTACACTTGAAAGTGCAATCTACGTAAAAAAAAATTCTAAGAAAATTATGATTGATAGATTAAACGTTATAATCTATAATTTGACTTATGTCAAAAAAATAAAATGTTTTTATGCAAAATATATAATCATTTACACGAAGGAGGAATAGTTCAAAGACATTTTGTCTACTAGTTAGCCAAGTAAACAATATTTTCATAAAAAAAATATTTAAATGGTAAGCATGTACGAATGACTATGCTTCTTATTAGAAGATATTCCAAGATTATAATAAATTTCTAATTATTAAAATAATAATTTTAAATTAGATAAGTTTAGAGTCAATGACAAATCTAGACATACACGTCTTAGACATAATATCATTAGACTGCACTCTCTAATGGAGTTATCAAATTTGACTATGTAAGTCAAAGATAACATTGTGGATCCACTAATAAAATTATTGAATAGAGAGTTTGTTTGAAAATATTTTAAGACATCAGCCTACTATAAGTTGGTATGAAGGAAAACCCAACCTATGCAGACTGGAGATCCCAAAACTAGGTTCAATGGGACAACCTAATTGTACTAACTTGGAAAATTATTGTTGAAGATTAATCCTATAACGAAACAATATATATTTTGACGAGGATAAGCATATCGCTTTTAATGATTCTTTGTGAGCAAAGAGATCACTATGTGAGAGAGAAATGGGGCCGCTTTGAAAGATTTGCACGGCTCAATTCTAGACCCTCTTACAGAACCAGGCACGTGTTCCATGGCCAAAATGGACACAACCATGAGAGCATGAAATGTATCAGAGAGAATTTTATGTGAAAGTGTGTTATCGTTTACACAAATGGCAGAATAATTCAAGGACATCCAATCTACTAATTGGCTAGTGAAGTTATATACTTTCATGAGGAAAGGTTTAAAAGGTTACACATACCTATCCTATGTACAATTCAACTGTTGAACCTTTCACTATGTTTATCTTTCAATTTCTATTAACGTGGGGATTGTTGGAATTAAGTCAATTTCATTAATGAATGAAAATAAGATTGTAAATAAATAAAATCAAATAAAATTCACACAAATTCAAACGTGAATTAACGGTGAATTTAATCCAAATTATAATTAAATATTAATTGTTTAATTAATATTTAATGCAAAATTAGAAAATTAAAGCCTAATGTTAGGATAAATATTTAGCTTTAATTGGTCTATTGGTTAACGTATGGACTCTTTATTTAGCTAGCATTGAATGTCTAATATTGCATTTCTGCAAATCAACGTATAGACTGATGTTAATTACAAATGAATGAACAATATTTATTGCTAATAAACGTTTGAATGGTTTTATTTGAAGGTTTAATTTTCAGCAATATATACTCATTAATTATTCATTTTGCATCACTAAATCATCTTATATTTTCTCACTCTAGAATTTCAAAAATCCTCTTCTTGTTTTGTGATTGTTTTTTGAGTTTTTTGCTCGATATTTCTATTGAAACCCGGTGATAGTTCAGGTACGTTGGTCAAGTTCGACGAGTAGTGATTTCAGTGCAGAATCACTATTGGATTCGTTGTACCCTGAGAGACAGCCATCTACGATAAGCTCCAGCACAAACGGGATACGATGAAACCGTTTTAACGGAAATGTGTCTAACACATGCCTCGAATGAACATCTCAATCTGGTGATTTCGTTCTTTGTAATATTGTATTTATTTAATTTATTTGTAACATCATTTTATATATATATATTCTGTTATTTCAAGAGAAGATATCTACCACAACATTAATGATTGTTTACATTAAATTGGAGAATACTCCTACACACTTGTTCATGTTTTTGGTAGAACCAAAATCGAGCTTAAAATCTCTCTACAAAATTTTCTAAAAACTTGAAAACTTAAAAGAATTTTAATGGCGGATTGGCGGATTAATGTAGAGAATGATTGATGGCTGTTCTAATAGTCTTCACTGGGGTTTCCTTTTTGATGGCTTGTTCTAATAGTCTTCACTGGGGTTCCTTTTATAGGAGGCCCAAGCCAGCAAGTGGCTTAAGTCGATCTGATTTCGGACAAAAGCCATTAATGGTTGTCCACTTTCTTAACCAAATTTTATCTTTTTGTCGAGTAAGACGACCTAAGCTTGTATGTAAAATGATAACACAACTACTATGATCATTTCTATTTTTTAATTTCAACATTTGGTCAATGAATGAGGAAGATAAGTTCAGCTAAATTTTTTTAAGAAATGATCGTTCTTATCCTCTTGTTGCGAGGAAGAAGACGAAGGCTTGACCATTGGGCGCTCCGTCGGTTCATGTTTAGCGTCGCATGACTTGGGCGTTGGCTCTCAGTGTAAGTGAAATTTGATTACCCAATTGAAGAAGAAGGGTTGAATAACTTGAATTGTTTCTGCAGATAACTTACCATATGAACAAGTAGCTGGATTGGAGCAAATGTTTCATATGATGGACACTGATAAAAATGGACATTTATGTTTAGAAGAACTTAAAGATGGTTTACAAATGATTGGTCATAATATTCCTGATAATGAAGTTCATATGTTAATGGAAGCTGTAAGTGATAATCATTAGTCATTACAAATAAAAATATGAGACATTTTTGTCGTTCTTTCGAATAGGCTGACATTGATGGGAATAGAATGCTGAATTGCGAGGAATTTGTGACAATATCTGTTCACTTGAAGAGGATAAACAACAACGACGATGAAGAACAACTTCAGTTAGCTTTCAAGTGTTTTGACAAGAATGGAAGCGGTTACATTGAATTTGAAGAACTTAGACAAGGATTGTTAGAAGACAATCTTGTTTCTTCTATAAATGATGAGGTCATTCGAGATATCATCTTCGACGTGGATCTAGACAAGGTAAAAATAAGTTATAATTATGTATGACCTTGCCGGGAAATGATTAAAAATAAATACATAGGATGGAAGGATTAGCTATGAGGAATTTCGAACTAGGATGACAACCGAAGTAGAGTGGAAGATGGCATCGAGGCAATACTCGAGGGCAATGCTGAATGCACTTAGTCAAAGGTTGTTTAAGGATAATAAATCAATACCATATCAACCAGTAATAAAACCACATAATACATAAACAAGATAAAAAAAGAGAGGAGAATGAAGAACAAATTCTCTATGGATATTTGATGCGGTGCGAGTCGAAGAGGCGTTTATGCGAAAGTTGCAGCATCCGAAAATATCTCGCAAGTGTCAGATTTCGACGATTGCCTAGTGTTTTTCGGGCGGAAACGAGGTGTTGTGAAGAAGTCATGGCTTTGCCATGAGGTGTGATGGTTTAAGGCCATCTGACGACGTTTAGGGGTTCAAAATCGCATTTTTATTAGTTTCGGGTGTTTTTTGCAATTTATTAAAAGTTGTTTATTTCTTTTGCAAGCTAGGGTTTGAGTATTTAAAGAATCTTAAAACACTTTGTTATGGGAAGATTATTAATCAAAAAACGAGGTTTCCTCAATATCTATCAACTTTCGGTATTCGTAAGAATCAACGAATCTTGATAAAGGTTCATCCTAGCCACGCACGCTGCATCAGTTGGTATCAGAGCCCAGTCGACCCTGAGGTATGTCGCCCCGAAGACAGCCGCGCAACCCTACCCCTGGTGCTGATGATGGTGACCTTGCTGAGTTGCGACGTGAAAACGCTGAGTTTCGCCGTGATAACGACGATTTGAGGCGGCAGGTTGAATGGTTGACGCAACGGATGGATGCATCTATGCACATGCACCACCCTGAAGATGATGTTACGGTGACAGGTGAAAACCCTCTCGGTGGTCTTCGGAATCATCGCTGGGAGCAGGCTTTCAGGGTGGACATCCCTAAGTTCGATGGTAGTCTACCACCGGAAGAGTTTATTGATTGGCTTTCTCAGGTTGAAGAGATTCTGGATTTCAAGGAAGTTCCTGCAGATCGTCGTGTGGTGCTTCTGTGTTTAGCAAACTGGATCTCAAGAGTGGATACCATCAGATTCGTATTCGCTTGGGTGATGAGTGGAAGACTGCCTTTAAGACTCGTGAGGGCTTATATGAGTGGCTGGTTATGCCGTTTGGTCTGTCGAATGCTCCTAGCACCTTTATGCGTGTGATGAACCAGGCTCTTCGCCCTTTCATTGGGAAGTTTGTAGTCGTTTACTTCGACGACATCTTGATTTACAGTAACAGCGAGGTAGCACACCTCTCCCATCTTCGTGAGGTGTTATCTGTTCTCCGGCGTGACAAGTTCTATGCTGCTTCCTCGAAGTGCACATTTCTTACTGATTCTACCCAGTTCCTCGGTTATGTGGTGTCTCGGGAGGGCCTGAAAGTGGACCCAAGTAAGGTACTGGCTGTCAATCAGTGGCCCCGCCCCTCTTCGATCACTGAAGTTCGCAGTTTTCATGGCTTGGCTTCCTTCTATCGGCGTTTTATTCCTCACTTCAGCAGTGTTACGGCTCCTATCACTGATTGTATGAAGGGGGTTAAGTTCTTCTGGACGGATGATGCCGAGGCTGCCTTTGTTGAGATCAAGCACCGACTCACTTCAGCCCCTATTTTGGTTCTTCCTGATTTTTCCCAGCCATTTGAACTGCATTGTGATGCTTCGAAATTGGGTATTGGGGCTGTACTTAGCCAATCTGGGCGTCCTGTTGCTTATTTTAGTGAGAAACTGTCTAGCGCTAAACTTTGTTTCAGTACCTATGATATTGAGTTTTATGCTATTGTCCAGGCAGTCAAACACTGGCGTCATTATTTATTTCAGCGGGAGTTTGTCTTATATACGGATCATGATTCCCTCAAGCATCTTGGTGGTCAGGACAAGATTTCTCATTGTCATGCTTCGTGGGTCTCTTATTTACAGCAGTTTACTTTTGTGATTAAACACAAGGCTGGTGTGTCTAATCGCGTGGCTGATGCTTTGAGTCGTCGTCATGGGCTGTTGGCGGAGATGCGTGTCCATGTACCCGGCTTTGATTCGTTTGTGGACCTCTATCGTGATGATCCTTTCTTTTCTCAGGTCCTCATTCGCATCCAACAGGGGGATTCGAGGGACTTTGTCTTGGAGGATGGGTTCCTTTTCTGCGGTGTGCAGCTGTGCATTCCAGATTGCAGCCTGCGTTTGAGGATGATTCAGGAACTCCACAAAGAAGGCCATGTTGGGCGTGATCGTACCTTCCAGCTTCTTGCAGCTTCTTATTTCTGGCCTTCGATGCGCAAAGAGGTGGGGCGTTTTGTTGCTCGCTGTCGTGTTTGTCAGTTGGCTAAGGGCGCTTCGACTAATGTCGGGTTATACTTGCCTCTGCCTATTCCCACTCAACCATGGTCTGATGTCAGTATGGATTTTGTCCTTGGGCTGCCACGTACCCAGCGTGGTTCTGATTCGATTTTTGTGGTGGTTGACCGATTCTCGAAGATGGTTCATTTCATTCCCTGCAAGAAAACCTCTGATGCTGTGGCTGTTGCACAGCTTTATTTCAGGGATGTGTATCGCCTTCATGGACTTCCTGCCTCCATAGTTTCTGATCGGGACACTCGCTTTGTGAGTCACTTTTGGAGGAGTCTTTGGCGTTTGGTTAATACTCAGCTGAATTTTAGCAGTGCCTATCACCCACAAACTGATGGCCAAACTGAAGTTGTTAATAGGTCTTTGGGGAACCTTCTGCGCAGTTTAGTTGGGGATCATCCTAAGGCTTGGGATCTGAAGCTGCCTCAAGCCGAGTTTGCTCACAATCATGATGTTAATCGCTCCACTGGTTTCAGTCCTTTCCATGTGATTTACGGGCTGTCTCCGCGTGCTCCTCTTGATTTGTTAGCGCTGCCCAGCAAGGTGCGTCCTCATTCCACTGCTGCGGATTTTGTTGGTCAGTTGGCTCAGGTTCATCAGACCACTCATGACCGCTTGGTTGCTGCTACTGCCAAGTACAAGGAGAAGGCTGATTCGAGAAGGCGTGCTGTTGATTTTGAAGTTGGTGACTTTGTGTGGGTTATTCTGACTAAGGATCGTTTTCCAGCTCATGAATATAGCAAGCTTGCTGCTAAGAAGATTGGTCCTGTTGAGATTGTGGAGAAGATCAACCCCAATGCTTATCGTTTACGCCTTCCCAGCCATGTGCGTACCTCTGATGTGTTCAATGTGAAGCATCTTGTTCCTTTTGTGGGTGAGTCTTCTTCTGATGAGGACGATGCGGTTCCAGATTCGAGGACGAATCTTTTCTACCCTGGGGGGAATGATGCAGTGCGAGTCGAAGAGGCGTTTATGCGAAAGTTGCAGCATCCGAAAATATCTCGCAAGTGTCAGATTTCGACGATTGCCTAGTGTTTTTCGGGCGGAAACGTGGTGCTGTGAAGAAGTCATGGCTTTGCCATGAGGTATGATGGTTTAAGGCCATCTGACGACGTTTAGGGGTTCAAAATCGCATTTTTATTAGTTTCGGGTGTTTTTTGCAATTTATTAAAGTTGTTTATTTCTTTTGCAAGCTAGGGTTTGAGTATTTAAAGAATCTTAAAACACTTTGTTATGGGAAGATTATTAATCAGAAAACGAGGTTTCCTCAATATCTATCAACTTTCGGTATTCGTAAGAATCAACGAATCTTGATAAAGGTTTATCCTAGCCACGCACGCTGCATCAATATTATAAGCTAGATTGAATTTTTTTCATTTCCTTTTTTTTTCTTGAATTGTTTTTGTTATTATATGTAAAGTTCAAATTCTCAATTTTTTTAACAAAACATTATGCATATAGACCCAAGTACTTTTGTTATAAAAGAGAATATCAAATATTTGAATATCTTATGATAAAATTATTTAACACCAAGTCGTTGTAGTATAGTGGTAAGTATTCCCGCCTGTCACGTGGGTGACCTGGGTTTGATCCCCAGCAACGGCGTTTGTTTTTAGACCTTCTTCTGATAAGAGTTTAAAAAAACGGAGTTATTTGTTAGATCTTGTTCGGAGGTTCGATCCTCGACAACGGCGTTTGTTATTTTATACCTCTGAAGGGTATTTGAAAAATAATAATTTAAAATATATAATATTTTGGTTGATATTTAAATTATATAATATTTTGGTTGATATGATCGAATAGAAGTGTAGTGAAAAAATGTTTTTTTAATTTGAATAAGAGTTTAAAAAAAATTAGGCCTTCTTCTGATAGGAGTTTTAAAAAAAAAACGGAGTTATTTGTTAGATCTTATTCGGGGGTTCGATCCCCGACAACGGCGTTTGTTATTTTAGACCTTAATTTAAAAATAATAATTTAAAATATATAATATTTTGGTTGATATGATCGAAGAGAAGAGTAGTGAAAAAATGTTTTTTGAATTTGAATAAGAGTTTTAAAAAATTTAGACCTTTTTATGATAAGAGTTTTTAAAAAAAACGGAGTTATTTGTTAGATCTTGTTCGGAGGTTCGATCCCGGCGTTTGTTATTTTAGACCTTATTCAGATAAGGGTTTTTTAAAAAAAACTAAGTTATGAAATAACCCAAAACTAACAAGACCTTAATTAAAATTAATCATTGACCAATAAACCAAACTAAATTAACTTACACTAATCAAAATAAACCTAGTTAAATTAATCAAAATATAATGCAAACAACAAGAATGATAGTCATAAGAGTACTGATAAACCAAATTAAACACATTTAAAATTAATCAAATATAAAGAGAGAATGCAAACATGATACTAAAGATTGATTTTTTGTCACCTCTTGTGTTTCCTTCACATTGTAAAGCCCTGTTTTTGTTAAATTAAAATTAAAATTCTCCTTTCTTTAAAACTAAATATATAAATTAATCCTCTAAAGTTTAGACTGATTGCAAAATCCAAAAGGCTAAGGAACTTTTGAAGGAAATATGCAAGTCTTCTGCATCGAAAATTTGAAACATCGAAAAGTATAACCAACGTTTGAAGGGAATATTCAAATCTCCGGTATTGAAAATTTGAAACTATATATGAAAAGAAATCAATATCCAAGTTTCAACAATGGCGATGATTGCACATCTGGAATGTAATTGAAGTTCAACGATTAATCGAATCTTGACAGCTTCACGATTCTTTAAAGCTCTAGTTTTTTCACCTCTTATGCTAGCTGTCTCCTGCACTATCTTCTGTGTTCTTGCTACAATCCCCTTGACTTTCAGGATTAACTTCTGACAAATTATTCTCTAGTGCTTTAACCAAGTTCTCAAAGTAATTCCGGGTAATGCTGTAAAAATATCAAATTATAAGGTTGAGGGGTGGAGCTGCCAAAACAGAAGCAAGAACAAATAATTTTTTTATCTTGTGTTACCTTGTTAATCCTGCAAGCTTAGCTCGGAAATCATTAAAATTAGGTGGAGGTGAAGGACATACAATTCTAAGAAAAATCTGTATATCATGTTCAGCACAATGATGAAGCCTTTCGAGACAAGACTCAGCTTCACCTGCGCAGAAAAATACCATATGATTGTTAATAAAACAGACAATAATGCAAGTATAGCTGTTAAACTGTATTATATGTCATCAATCTACATACCTTGCAAGTACTCAAAGAACCGCCTCTTAGCATGTTCACGATATGGTAGGTAGAATCCATAAATATAACTCCACTGAAGAATGCGTCTACATTCAACTATCTACCGGCATAAATACAGATAGGAAAGAAAGGAGAAGATTGAGTTAAGAGTAACTAGTATCAACATATTTAAATATTGAACCATAATGATCTTAACTTTTGCTTCATACTATAACATTTTAAATCACAAATGCCTGAAAAGGCTTCTCAGCTATGCCAGGGCACTAATTTTTTTGAACTTTGTATAAAGAAAGATGATAGAGCAAGAAATGTACCTGTTGCCAGGCATCTATGATGAACTTCAGATGGGCCTCAGGTTGTGATTGTTTTACTATAAGCTTTTGAAGCTGTTTTGCAGAAAAGGATATTCAATTATAATCAATGATACAAAGGTCATGAAAGGTATTCACACGACAACACAAGGCCAGCAAATTAATAGTATTTTTTTAAATATCTACTTCTATTTAAAAAAAAATGAAAGATGTGTTCAAACGTAAGAATTTTAAATTCCAATAAGATTAAAAAAATTTCATCCCATACAAGCCTAATTTTTCGGATTGAGGCGAACGCGCGAATCCTGAGACAATCCTTACGCAAGTGTTGAAAAATGAGAAGTCATTAATTCTGAGTCCGCCGTCAACAACGTCAAACTTCGTTGAGTCCCATCTCACCAAGTGAGTGATTTTATAAGAGTTCGAGCTGCCCCAAAGAAAATTCTTAATGAATGTGTACATCCTGCTGGCCACCAATGTAGGGATAGGGAAGAGTGACATAGTGAATGTTGGGATTGTGGCAAGGAGGTTCTTAATGCGGACCAATTTGGTGCGAGAAGTTTGTTCTTCAAAAGAGCCAACCTGATTCTCATTTTCCAACTTGGACCAACATGTTGAAAATACGAAGGCAATTGGATTTATTTGGCCGAGATGTTGTGAACAAAAGCAACAAGGAAGAGGGCATGTTTGATCTGTTTGGTTTGGAAAGAAAGAAATATGTTAGATGAATTTGTTTTGTGGAGATGAAACTATTGGAACCCTCTACTTATGCCTACTCCAATTATTAGCGGAGGTATAGAAGGACGTATGATTTTTCTCAAGAACAATAACACTACTCTGATATCATGAAGAACGAAAGGGGAATGTTTGTGGAATTATTTTCTCATGTCTTTGATAGGATAAACACCCATATAAATACATAAAAGGTAAATAGCCAATATTGATAATAGTAAATAAGTTAAGTTGTGGTACTTGTCAAGACTCAAGAGCTCCGGAGACTTTTCAAGAGTTAACGGGATTAATCTAAATTTCTATTTCCACGTAATTAAGAACCAATCTTGAAACGATGGCAGAAGAAACGCCCTAGATGAAGATGCGTGTGTTGAATCAAATGAATTGTTGGCTCTAGATTCTCGTATTATTCCATAATTCCATAATACAAGCACTTAAAGGTACCAAATACCCTATTCCAAGTCCTATTATTGAGACGTCCATTGGAGTTCACAACATTTGTTGACAATAATTCTGATGATCTTTCTTTGAACATTGCAACATCTTCAAGAGTTCTTGCCAATTCACACGGGAAGCCATCAGAAGAGCAACCTAGTTCTTTTGTGCTAAATTGTTGGAGACACTACATTTGTTGACAAGATTTCTGATGATCTTTCTTTGAACATTGCAGCATGTTCAAGAGTTCACGACAATTCACATAGGAAGCCATCAGAAGAGCAACCTAGTTCTTTGTGCTAAAGTGTGCAGAGGAGCAATACATCTTTCGAGCAAATGGCTGAAGAAGCTCCATTTTTGGGAAGTCGATTTTTCCATCTTGTACTATTGGAGATTAACTAGATATTTCGACTGATTCATCTTACTTTTCCCCACACGATGCACATAAATGAAAGGTATTTTCCGAATTGTCTTTCAAAGAGGAAGATGGTGTTTTCTTCAACACTCAACATCGAGGGTTTTGGAAGGAGGGAGTATTGGTAAGGAAGGGAGACTAGGTTCCGAAGGGTCAATCACACAACGACACGTGGCCGGCAAATTAATAACAGTATTTATCCTTCCAGTGTATTATAACAGTAGTTACCTTTCTAGTTTTTTATCTTTCCAAAATAAGTAGGATAATAGTTACCTTTCTAGTTTAGGGCTACACTAATATAAAAACATATATAATAAAACATATATGAGAGATTCTTGTAACCCCTATCAAACTGCAGCTACTTATTAATAAAAGGAGGAGGCAGAAGATTAAACATTTACACTATATAACATCATTGAAATAACATCAAAACCAAACGTGAAATTATGGGAAACCAAAAAAATATAATGTTGGCCTAAGCAACATCCCACATTAAATTTTGATACATTAAGAACAGCTGCCTTGAAATCAGCCATGATAACAAATAAACTCGTGAATAAGCAGCTCAAGTGGACTTACATTCACAGTGTGCAACTCATGTAGATCAACGAGAGCCTTCCTCCTCGACTGCCATCATTAAAATCTTTTAGACATATGTCATGAAGTTGACATAAGGAGAAACATAATAATAATAATCGCTTAAAATGTCAGTGTGATACCACAACTTAAATTCAAAAGTTATACCATTGAATTTGCTGCCCAGCGATCATGGTAATGATTATACATCTCCAATGATTTATCATGTGTCTGCTTCCTCACTGTGTCATCATGCTATTAGGTTGCAGAGGTAAACATCAGAATCATTAACATATTCCAAAAATATACATTTAAATCACAATGAGATAGATATTAAATCGCAAACATTTACTCTTTGCTTGTCTCTCTTATAACTGTTACAAGCAATGTCGTGGTCATTCTCATGGTCTGACCATTTCCCAAGACACGTCCTGCATAAAGAACAAAATACAGAAAAATATCAAGATTATCCCTAAAATGGTGCTTTATCCAACGATGGACATGTCTATAGAGATAAGAAATCTATACCAGCAAAAAATAAAGTTGCAAGGTGGCCTACACATTATGCGCATACACCCAACACTTTTCTCAATTGGGACCTTACACTTGGGACATGGTTTGGTATTTTGAGTTATCCTGTTGGTAATAAAATGACATAGACGTTTTAACAAACTCAAGATAAACAACAAAAGATAACCAGCAGCACCAAGAAAATATAAAAATCTTACCAGTTTACACTGTTAAAATAATAATTAACGTTTGAAAACCAATTTGCAACAGTGCTGCAGTCTACAGAAGGGTGGGATTCTTCTGTGCACTGCAATTTAAGGACATAAAAAAACAACTGGGTAATCACAAGAGATGGGATCTAGAAATCATGCATCTTACACTATTAATTAGCAACAAGCCACCACTTACATTCCAACAGAATCTATGTGAACAAAGGCATGTAACATCATAGCTTTCACTACCAATAACGAATTCTACAGCATACTTACAGCCTGGAGCAGGACACCATTTTATCTGCAAACGAATTGATTTGTAAAGAACCAGAGTAAAAATCAACAAGAAAAGGGTATCATTGAGAAACCAGAATCACAATGACTAATTACTTTGGATATATAAATAAACTTTGCATGCTAACTATTCTATAAATTGTGATTGTGAGCATATTTCAATTACAATGCACATATTTGTCTTTCCAATAGACATTATGTGTAGTCATTAACATAATCCTCTCTATGGTTCGTGGATCCTCCTCTCTTTCCCATGTATCCATTGAAGTGTCCTGACTCCTGACCAGGAATGGTGTGTGTCAAGTGGCGCATTGGTGCCTTGAGTGAGAATGATCACTTGAGATAGGCTTCTAAGAATCAAAATACATGAAGAAAGTCCCCTTCTCTTCAAAATTCTACATGGTATCTGAGCTTTAGGTGTCATTTTAGGGGTTTCTATTCAATCGTCTTCAGCTGGTTCCTAGACAATGGTTGTTGTAGCCATTGATGGAGGGAGGGCTACAATAGACTAAAAATATAGTCTTTTGTTCTGGGTTTTTTCTACTATCAACTGCAGAAACCAAAGTGAACCTTAAATTCAACTATCTTCTTCCTTGCTGCCTATTGATGCTATTAGAAGGGCTTTCAACCCTCGCGATTACCTGTCACATCCTGTCGACGACCAGCCTTCAAGGCTCCGCGAACCAGCGTTGTTGCTGTGCTCGCCGCCGTTCTCCGTTGTATTGCGTCCTCATAGTTTTAAACTATGATTATAGTCCTCAGAGTATCATAATGTTTGTGATGTATTCCTCGTATTATAATGATATTAAACCACTATGCTAGTTCCAAAAACATTCCATTAGAGTGGGTCACGATTAAATTTTACGTTCTTAACAGGTCACAACAAATGGTATTAGACCATTTCTTTCTAATGATGATTAGAAGATCAATAAGTTTAAAGAAGGGTGCGGATAAAATTCTAAATCAATTGAACACATTTAAAAAAAGCACCGTGATTTGAGGAAAGATGTTTATGAAATATCTCAAAGATTCAAGACAATTGAAAATGAGTAGTTGAGACAAACTTCAAATCTTAGCTAAATCTGTAAGAACATGGTGAATCTGAACAAAACAATATAACTCTCGTTAAATCAAAGATCGAATTAATTTTCTCATTACAAATGACAAGAAGGTCCAAGAACGCATATATCGGTTAAAATAGTGCAAAAAATTCAAGAAACAATATTCAAGTGGACCAAGACTTAACTTTTCTGAAATTTTGTTGACAACCTTTATAAGAAAGTTTCTCGGGACAGTCTAATCGAACTCAGTGTGGGTCTATAACAAAACAACTCAATATGAAATTTGCTCATTTTGGCAGTAGTAATCTCTGGGATTAGATAACCAAGATTACGAGATTCTTTGATAATCATCACGTGGAAAATGATGACCAGGTGAGTTATGTAGCCTACTATTTGGAGGGATTAGCAGTTCACAAATTACTCAGATGAAAGATGGATAATATCGTGGACAAAAAAAAGGACATCGAGCCGTGGTTGTGGAATTTAATTGAATTAGTCAAGAAGATGAACTAAATGACTACAACATTCTGAAATAGATGGAGATGAGATAAATGACACCACATATAGATAAATATTATACTCCCAGTTTCTTGAAAAGATTTGAGTCATCTAGCATTGACTAATTAATGTGAGTCATCTAACATTGACTAATACATTTCGACCAACTCGACATTGACTAATGCATCTCATCAATCTGGTATTGACTAATGCATCTGAGTCATATGATATTAATGCATCTCAATTATATTGGCATTGAGTAATGTATCTAGGTTATCTGACATTGACTAGTGTATTTAGGAAATTTGTGAAAAGATGATAGATATGAAGAAAGTAGGAACATTTAACAAATATATTAATATGTTCACCAAGTTGGTTTCTTATAGTAAGTTTCCAACATTCTTTGGACTTGTTTAATATTAGAAATAGTTAACTTGTCATAAGGCAACTCTAGATCAGAGAGATATATAAGATAAAACATATGGGCATTGATTAAAGAATCTAGGAAGTATTTGGAAGAGTTTAAGTCAATGGGGAGATTTGTTAGCCTTAATTTGTTTGATACAAAGAAAAAGAATATTGAACAAAATGAATTCTTTTTTTAGTTATGTTAATAAAATAATATTTTTTATTGTCTTTTGATGCTTACTAACATAGTATATACTTTAGATCCATAAGAAACATTGCTAGTTTATTTACGTAACCTAACCGAAAACTAGTTTTGTCGTCTTACAACAAGATGGGGTTCTTAGATCATAGTCGTAACTAGACAATGGTTCCAAAATCACGAGTTCATCTAATAGTTTCCTGAACTTAGAGAATTTATTTTAGCGATGGGATGTTTGCGAACTATTATTTACTTAATGTTTTTATTTGATATCAACCCACAAATCTAGCATTGTGGTTGTTTATGAGTAGTTGACCTTAATATCTTTTTGAAACTAAGTACAAAATCTACTAATTAACTATGTAATAAACTAAGTTCAAAATCTATATTTTTAATAAACTGTTATCATTTATATGAATAAATCTCTTACTCATCAAAATTCTACAAATACTTTTCAATTGAAAATACTTATTCACAACATCCAAAAAAAAAATAGTACCTTAGGGTTCTCTTCAACATAGGATCTGATAAGGAATTGAGCATACTTCTTTTTATCTTTTTTTAATGCCAAAGAGTTTATCATATCTTGATCAACAACAGCTATACAAGTTGGATAGGGGCATCTCAACATCAAGCACCCAGCACCATCACCAATAGAAACCTTGATGTAAGCTATAAAACAATCAAATGTAAAGATAGAACATATTAAGATTTTCTTCTAATAAATTTAATTGCGCCCCAGTTTAATGTCGCAATTAATGTCTACGTATTCAATACTTTGTATAGACATCGAAACAAACCTTTCCAACAAGTACGACAAAAAAAGTGACCACAAAAAGTTGAACGAAATTGTCGCAAAGGGTAACTCTCAAAACAGATATCACAAGTTACCTGTCAAAATATCCAACATTCATAACACATTTGTAAGTTACAAAATGATCATAAATAATGCATAACTTACTTTATTAGTATTTGGGTATTCAACAATTGGCTCTTCTAATAAGCCCACAGCCTTGCGAACACTATTTTCATCAGTAAACCATGCGTCATGTACATTGGTGGCACTCCTGGGCAGTTCAATTAAATATTTATTAAATCCTTGTGCATGCAACTAAAAGTTTTAGAAGAATGAAAACAGAGTTTTCAAATAAGGCAATGGATCAACGTTGAACATTTTACCAGTGATAATATTGAAGTAAGATACTTGCAGCTGCTCTTGGTATCGAAAGAATAGTAGCGAGAGTTGTGATATCCTCCTCTTGACGAATTCGAATATCTGCCTCTTCTATGACATTATAATTTTTCTGAAACAAATTGAGTAATTAGTTTGAATTAATTATTTGAAAACCATTTGATCTGTTTTCAGATCAATCACCACAATATAATTCACCTCTTCCTGCCTAAGAGACAGGGTCATATATTTGTCAATCAAATCGTCATAGAGGTGGTCGAAGTTGTTCTGCTCAGCGGAGTCGCCGCCAAAGGAATCAAGTGACTGATCATGATGATGGGTATCGTCATTGGAATCCATTTGTAAAGAACAATCAATATCAAAACCCTAAATTTGTCTAGTATAGCTTCTTCAATGTTTGGGGAGGGAGGTAGAAGAAATTGTAGACAAGGGATATATGAAAAATGATTCTTCATTTCTCATATCTCATGCTGACTCAATTTTTAGTAGTCTAAGACTTGTTTGATTTGGATTATCTGAGATTTGATTTAAACAATGTGAGTTTGATTGAAATGGTTGATATGAATAAGCCCAAACAAACAAGACTCGAAAAATAGGTAAAGATTATCACATATATACATTCATGATATATTTACTTTATTTTTTATTTCTTTATTTTAAATATAAGATTTTGGTAATCTTATTAAATAACTTTTTTACCTAACAAAAGTTATTTCACTTTGAAAAATATTAGTATTCAAGTTATTTTGTAATTAATCTTTTTCTAAATTTTATTTTTATATTATTTTTTTCAAATCATATTTATTATATTTTTTTAATATTATAATAGTATTTATTTTTATATTATTTTTTTTCAAATCATATTTATTATATTCAAATAGGTAAAGATTATCACATTCATTAATGAAATTCATGCTGGTGGTGGGACCCATATATTTACTTAATTTTTTCTTCTTTTTTATTAAATTATAAGATTTTGGTAATCTTATAAAATAAACTTTTTACCTTAAAAAATGTTATTTTTTAACTTTGAAAAATATTGTACTCTAGTTATTTTGTAATTAATTATTTTCTACAATTTATTTTTATATTATTTTTTTCAAATTATATTTATTCTATTTTATTTAATATTTATAATAATATTTACTTTTATTTCAAATAATTAATTTTTTAACATAAACAAAAAAAAAAATCTAAAAAAACTTTTATTTTTTAATGAAATTGCAATAAATTGTTTAAAAAAAAGTCAATATTTAAATAATTCCAAATCAAACTACCTTACTATTTCAAATTCTTTTCCATATTTGAAGTTATTTGTGATTATTGGTTGGGTAATGAGGTTAGGAATAAGAGATTTTTTAAGTTATTTAGAATTAATTTTTTTGGAAAAAAAAATTGATAAAATTTTTTAAATTATTTTAGTGTTTAATTGGTGCAATTATTATATTATTATATTTAAAATTTAAATGTTATATAAATAAAATAAAAATATTTTAATATATTAATAAATAAATTGAGTGATCGGATAGTTTAAAATATGATAAATGAAGTTTAAGTAAAAGAATGAAAAATAAATCATTATATCAAATTAGTTAAATTAGTTGGCTTAATAATTCAATTCGTACTCTTCTTTATTGGGTGTAAATGGGAATTTCAAACTTATAATTTTTTTTATTATAGAAGATGATGGTTGGTATTGATGATTTCAAATGTCGTTAAATTATCGTCTATAAAATATTTATAAATAAATAAAATATTAATATCACTAATTTAATTATTGAATTTCAGCAAATGTTTTGACTACAAATTTTAGTAGTTAAATTAGGGAATATTAATCTTTTGTTTAATCATTTATAAACGTTTATATAAATTATAAATTAAAGAAGTTTGAAGCTATTAAAGAGTTTTGTATAACTTTAACCGTATATATCCTTAATAAGGAATCTCGATTAGAAAATTCAGCCATTCATTCTTTCTAAAAAAAAAATAATTTTTTTTTTAAGTTAACATTCCTTTATTATTTATAAATATATAAACATATTTTGACCAAATTATTTTAAATTAAAAAAACAAAGATTAATTTTCCTTTTTTATAAAAAAAATAATGTCATATCAAATAAAACTTAATTAATTATTATTTAATCACAATTCTCATATTTGGGTAAAAACTTTTTGATAATATTTTGTGACAACAAATAAGTTTCCAACAACTAAATAATTGATATATCTCATTTTCATAATCGGACAAAGTTTATTTAATTCATTAAGTTAGGATTATCCTGTGTGTGACGCAAAACAAGTTAATTATCGATTGCAATATATAATTTTTATATCTCATTAACATAGATTTGTCAAAACAAAGTTGTTTTTAGCTTAAAATAATAGTTCACGATCTTTTGATTTTATCAGCCCAATTCTCAAATTGGGATTCTTTAATGAGAGCGGTTGAGATTTCAGACTTCTTTTTTTAAACTTTACAAAACTAAATATTGTTAAAGTTATACCAAACGAAGTAACGATTTCAAACGCCGTTAACTTATTATTTATGTGACATTTATAAATAAAAAATATATATTATTAATTTTACTACCGAATTTAAATAAATTGAAGGTCTTGATTATCAAATTTTAAAGAGAAAAATATTCCACCAACAAGGGTGATCCGAAGGCCATCGATGTAAGGAAGTTTCTCAATTGGACTGTCTCACTCGCCTCCAATAATGATCCCTCCCCAATTGCTAAGGGAGTTCACTGAATGAAAGAAAGAAAGGGTTAACCTTAACTTTTTTCCTAAGTTCATATATAAACTCACCAAACATCGCTCAATAAATGAAGTCCTTCCATATTGACGAATCTTAACACGTAAGATGTAGATATATAAGTGACATAAGACAACACATACACTATAGAAACAAGTTATAAGCAGTAACAAGCCTAAAAATTAAATCTCTAATCAAGGAAACAAACTTGTTTGCCTTAAAAGAGAAAAAAAATAAGAGTTTTTAGAAACCTGGTAAAAGTTGTTGATCGATCTCTTTTATTATTCCTAAAGTAAATAAATAAACTATTCTTTAAATTTCACACGTTTCACCAGTCACGTGGCTTCAATTTGATACCCAATCAAAAGTTATGTTCGTTAAAGTTCTCCAAAAAAATAAGGACTTGTTGCATGCGAAAAATAATTCTCCTAAACGTAGCGATGTGTTTTAATTACCATCTACGTGACTTTCAACGCTCGCCTCTCAATGGTTGCATCCTTCTTTTTCCATTTTTATTTTGTTATTTTTTTCAATTTCCAAAATACTTACAAAAACAAATAATATTTTATTAATAACAAATAAATTCATTTAAAATATATATATATATATTAACTTATTACTCATTTTATATATCTTGGTTTATCTAACCCAAAATAAATTGATGACTTCAAAAATAATTATTTATTTAATAAAAAATTGAAATATATAATATATTAAATTATTCAAATTTAATCTATTAACTATCATATTATTTATTTATAGTCCGAAATTAATTATTTTTGGAGTCCAAACATGACGATGACTCCAAAAATAATTATTTATTTACTAATACGTGTAATAAGCCCGTATTTTAAAAAACAATAACCTCGAAATTTATTAAAATATATAAACTATAAAATTGAAGAGTAAAAATGAGTGTTTACTGTATACAAATATATAATATTTTACGTTTACAACGTAATTTTAGAGATAATTTTTGAGTTCATTGTTTCGTGACACTCAAGAAAGAGCATTTAAGTTATGCCTCTATGCCTATTAAAGAATGGTCTCTAATTTATAAAATTTTCCTTCATTTAAAAAATTGAATTTCATGTTTCATTTATCCAATTATTTTTCAAAATCCTAAATATATATAAGTATAAAATTTTAATTTTAAAGTATTAAAAAAATGTCAATACCTATCATTGATACCGAGAATTATAGAAAAATGTACCTAAAAAATTTCAAGTAAAAGATATAAATTTTAAAAAATAAATCCAAACAAGTCTTAAATTAAATATGTTTTTTTTATTGTTCTAAAAATATTTTAAACGCATTTATATATATTTTTTATTTTTTAAAAATAGTTGGGATTTTAAAATGTTAAAACATTAGAAATAAAAAAATAAAAAAAAAAAACAAAACAAAAGGCCTAAAGGACATTTGGACCGGGCGCAGAATATGACATCAGTTATTGGACACGGTTCAGGAGCGACTCTTGGTGCGGTTTGGATGCGGTCTGGGCCGGGGTCAATGCGGTAGGGTCTGCAGTCAATGCAGAGTGAGGCACATGTGGACCAAGCGTGGCACAAAAATGACTCGAAGGTTGGAGGTCGAGTTTTGACTGAGTTGAAATTCGACTTCAACTATGCTAAGGTCAAAACTGCCGGTTACTCAAACTCTAAACCAAACATGGGAGGTTTTCGAAGACCATTTAGAGCATGCCTTTAATAGTATGGACTATCATTCTTCATGTATGGGGCATCTAATTAGGAATTTTTGGCCGATAAAATCAATTTTTGTGATTTAAACTTTCAATTCAAATTTTAACCTTATAGAAAGCTTCCTCAAACTTGTTAGAACTGAAAACAACTTATTGACATCAACTCGCTCAATTCTTTCACCATTTTTAAAATTAAAATTCGAGAGTTTTTAAAAAAATCTTAATTTTGAGCAAACATGCATTAAATCTCTTGGAATTTGTTTAAAAACACTCCCAATATCATTTACAAGCGATTGAGATAACCATTAAGTTGTCATTCTTGAGTTAAACAATAACTCAATTTTCTAAAATTTTAAAATTAAAATTGGGTATTTTTGATTGAGGTTGATTGATGAAAATGAATTTCGACAAAAAGTTTGCAAATGATTTTATTATCAAATTCAAATGAATAAATTGGATAATCATGCAATATTGAAGAACACATGAAATGTACACATTTCAATTTTTGTTTATAACATGAACTGCAACATTAATGATTGTTTACATTGAATTGGAGAATACTCCTAGACACTTTGAAGTTTTTAGTTGAGCTAAAATCGAGCTTAAAATCTCTATACAAAATTTTCTAAAAGCTTGAAAGGTTTCTTTTAACGACGAATTAGTGTAGAGGATGATTGATGGCTTGTTCTAATCGTCTTCACTGGGGTTTCCTTTTATAGGAGGCCCAAGCCAGTAAGTGGCTTAAGTCGATCTTTTTGGACAAATGTCATTAATGGTTGTCCACTTGCTCAACCGAATTCTATCTTTTTGTCCAATAAGACGATCTAAGCTTGTAGCTAGGTAAAATGATAACACGACTACTATGATTATTTCTATTTTTGAATTTCATCGTTTGGTCAATGAATGACGAAGATAAGTTCGACTGAATTAAGGGGTCGTTCTTATCCTCTTGTTGCGAGGAAGAAGACGAATGCTTGACATTGGGCGCTCCGTCGGTTCATGTTTGGTGTGGCATGTCTTTGGCGTTGGCCCTTCCATCTGGCCATGTGACTCATCATTGGATTTTCGCGTAGCTTAAGCCTTGTTTGATTTGAGTCAAGCAATTTTGGTCTCGTTTGGTCTTTTTTTTTTTATTTATTTACCAATAAAATAAACAAATTAATTAAACATAAAATTCATTTTTTTTTTCTATTTTATTTATTATTTTGTGTATTTTAAAACTTTATTTTTATTTTTATTTTGGGATTTAAGTGGCCACGACATTTTTTTAAATAATTATTTTATTTGTGTAAGTATAAATTTTAATTATTTTAGTACCATTTAATAAACATTTTTCATAAAATAATTATTTTTGACTTATTTTTTTTCTATATTTTAATTATTTTGAATATATAAATATAACCTTTATTTAAAATAATTATTTATTTTTAATTTTATTTTAATTATTTTAATTTAATTTTAATTATTTAGGATTTATGAATACAGTGTTTATTCAAGATAATTATTTATTTTATTTTTAATTATTTATTTTAATTATTTTGAAAGTATGAATATAACATTTATCTAAAATAATTGTTTATTTTATTTTTGACCTTTATTTTAATATTTTGAATATATAAATACAAGATAGTTATTTATTTTATTTTCAGCATTTATTTTAATTATTTGAATTTATCAATATTTATCCAAAATAATTATTTATTTTATTTTTTACATTTATTTTAATTATTTTGGATTTAGGAATAAAACATTTATTTAAAATAATTTTTTATTTTATTTTTAGTATTTATTTTATTTATTTTATTTTTGGGTTTGGATTATTTCGAAATTTAATACAAAGTGGATCGCCTAACATTTGTATCTCCTAAGGAGTCTATAATTTTTAAAATATTATTTTATTTACTCAAAATTTGCTTAAATGTTTTTATAAATTAGAAAAGTTAAATTTTAGTATCTAAAAAGAATAATTATAAATATAGTGTATAAATTGGCTATTGATTTAGAACCCAATTTTTAGTAGTGTTAATTGGTATATTTCATATTAATTAGTAATCACTAGTGCTAGCCGTGAATACTATTATTGCTTGAATTATTGTAATTGTTAAAAATTAATTGATGTCAAAATTCATCAGAATGATTTTAAACAAAATATTACAAGTTGCTTAAACATGAAGTGGTCTTCGTATTGACTCCCATGTTTAACCTAATTTTAGAGAATAAAAAAATATTTTTACATTTTATTTTTTAATATATATACATGATTCATACTCACAAAATAAGTAAGGTATTGAGTTATTATTTAAAAACAATAAGTGATTGATAATTTTAAAAATGTGAAAATTTATTTTATAAAATAATTTAAAAAATATTAATATATAATGATAAAATAAAAAATAAGAATTTAAAATATATTATATTTTAATTTATTTGATTAATGAATTAAATAATTGGATGAATAAAAAATGAGTAAACCAATTTTATTTGGATTGAGTTACTAAATAAATCAAATAAAAAAAGATGGTCTTATACTGTTTGAGTTATTTTAATAACATAAACAAATAAACATTATTTTCCTTAATTTATTAATTAAAATATTTTTTATTTTAAAATTTTATTTTTTATATTATTTATATATATCCATAACTTTTAAATTTTGTTACAAAAAAATTCATAATTTATTCAAAATTATCGATAATCATCAATTTTTTTTCACTCTCTAAATTATTCAAATAACCTTAATCATCCAAACAAGTCCTAAAAGTAAACAAACAAACAAAAATATCTTGATAAAAAGAACATGCTAACCTACAACAAATACAAATATAGAGACATCAACCAAAACAAAGATATTGATAAATTATAATTTCAATTCTATGCTTAAAAAAAATTAAAATTTAAAATGAAATGAAGAGAATTGTTTTCTCTAATATAAGAACAAAAATTAGAATTCGGACCTAAACAAAATGGAATTTAAAACAGAAAATGCTAGATCTTAATGTAATTTTAATTCTAAATTCAATTCATCATTTAAATCCATGAATAAACATCATAATAATATTTTATTTTGGGAAGGAAGAGGCTCTGGAATCGTGATCTCATTCTCCAACCATGTTCTTCAAACTGTTCGATTAAGCAAGCAAGACGACGATCTGATGTGGACTGTGGACCAATCAATTCGATACTAGGGTTTCCCATCATCTCTCTCTCGTAAGCTACCCATGTGCTCGATGAGATGATATGTAATTAAGCTCCATTATTATAATGATCTATGGATATCATAATCCTACATTTTCTCTTTCAAATCATTCATTATACTATTGTGTCTTTGAATCCTTGTTTAGTTTTGGAAATGTGGAGACTATCTGTTTGATGATCAGGTCTGAATTCTGAAATAAGGCTTCTTCTTCTTCTTCACTAAAATTGGCATACAGATTTGCTTTTGGCAACAAAAATGACAGAAATCCTCATTTATACACCTGCAATGCAGTTGTCTCAAATGTTTTGGGCAATCTTCTTCTTCCATACTTCAGAGTACATCCTGGCAGTCATGATCCACGGTAGATCAAATGTTACTCTCAGCTCTTTTTTGATAAGCAAACAATACCTTATGGCGATGCTCTTCTCTTTGGTGGAATACTTTCTTGAGCTCTACTTTTTCCCTGGATTGAAGGATAATTGGTGGATTAGCTATTTGGGACTTGTAATGGTTATTATAGGGGAAATCATAAGAAAGTTGGCAATTCTTACAGCTGGTCAGTCCTTCACCCATCTCATTAGAGTCCTCCATGACCGTCGTCATGAATTTGTCACTCACGGTATTTACAGTTTCGTTCGTCATCCTGGCTATTCTGGTTTCCTCGTTTGGTCAGTTGGCACACAAGTTATGATGTGTAGTCCAGTTTCAACTGTGGCATTTGCTGTTGTGGTTTGGAATTTTTTTGCAAAGCGGATACCTTATGAAGAGCGTTTCCTCAGACAGTTTTTTGGGCAGGAATATGTTGAGTATGCTCATACTGTTCCTTCTGGGATTCCATTTGTGAAGTGAGAAATAGTTTCAGGTTTGTATTTTAAATTATTATTATTATCTTCTTTTTATCTGTTTAGTCTTTGTTGAATCATCTTAAAAGTGCTCTGTTAGATACAAGCATTTTAAATAATGAGGAAATGAGGCTTAGAATGAATAAGTCAGTTTCTTGGTTCACAATCATCTTTGCTTTTTTTAAAATGGTCATTCTGAAAATCCTTGATAAGATTGTGAGGAAGAGACTCGTGACTTTTTTTTTTTGAAGCTAGCACATCCCACTTCAACTTAAAGCGATCTTATATCTTAAGACTCTTGTCACTTGAACTATTCTAGTGGGTTTGTTATGACTTGTATTTACTTTTGTTGGATTGTTTTCACCACATATATGAGACCTTTGCGTAAATGTTGATTAATGGAAGTTAAAGTGACATACATTCTTTTAAAAATGATGTGAATTGTTCTTGTTTGTTGGCTTCAATTACCTGACTTGGTGTTTGATAAGTTACTTTTCCTGTTTCTTTTTTAGTTTTTGACTATTGGGTGTTTATTCTCATGCTATTGGTCTGTGATTGTTCAGATTTCGATACTCCTCGTTGTGGTTCTTATGCTTGGCGACAAGCTTGGGTCGGTGTAGGATGATCCATTTTGCCTATTTGGAATCCGGATGGGTGATCCATAAATTTCTAAATTGTAGGATTAAGTTCAATTTTCAAAAATATGGATCCATGGAAGAAAAGTGTTTCCAAGAGTTCATGCCTTTTCTTTAGGCTGGAAATCAAATTGAAAATATAGTTATAATTCAGTTTTTTTTTACTTGTTTGATATTTAGAAAATAAGAATCTTCTATGTATACAAGACATGTAACAGTTTACATGGTTATTGAAGATTGCAAAGTTCCTTTTCAATTTACAGACAAATCTTGCAAAACTCAGTAAAGAACAAAAAGGCACACATCTTGAATCAAAATTCATTGCTTCTGACACATTTCAGTGAAATGACAGAACCCAAATTCTCTTCTTCTTTTTGTCTATAGAATATACTTACTTTCGTATATTCAACATTAGATTATTAATTTGATTTAAGTAGCATTTGTTTTCGTAGACTAAACTAATTTAAAAATGGAATAACACCTCAATAAGGCATAATATTTAATTATCAATTTGATTAAATAGTTTATTTTTTAAATAATTTTTGGATTAATTAAAAAATATTGATGGGATAATTTTGAAAATGTGTTTTTAAAAATAAAAGTATTAATATATATTTTTTTAAAAAAGAAAATAGATAATATTTTAATTAGTGAATTTAGTAATGTAATAACAATAAAATAAATAAAATGATGTAGGATTATGGTTAAATTTTTAAATCTTCCATGTTAAAAAATATAACTTATTATTTCTTTGAAAAATATGTAAGTATATTATCACTTTTCATTTTTTTTTAGAGTTTTTGACGCAGTTTTTTAGATTTTATTGAAATTTATCCATTTTTTTTATAAATTCTTTCTCAGTTAATATCATTTTTATCATTAGCTTAATCAAATTTTGAAAACTTAAAATAATTTTATTTTATCTTTATAAAATTAAAATACCCTTATTTGTTATAAAATTAAATTTTAAATATAAAAGATTATTATACAATAATTTAACCAATTAAAAAACTCAAACAACCTAAAATTTATGAAACAATGGTTTTAAGACAAAATCTTAGAAAATCTTCCAATAACCAATATGTTCTTAATATTATCAAGAAATACTCAAAATTAAAATCGTTAAGTGTATTTGGTAACTTAAAATTTGTATTAGAATTGGAATTGTAATTCTTAAGTTTGATACACTCTTTAATATTAAAAATTAAAATTAGAATTTCAATGAAATTGAATTTAGTGTAGTTTTTTTTATAGTTATCAGTTGTACTATTTTTAGTTCGAAGTTATAATTTTAAAATTTATCCTATTTTTATGTGTTTTAAAATAAAATAATTTTATTTTATTATTTAAAATACGAATAAGTTTTTAATTGATAATTTTTTTAAATTAAAATTTTAAAATATTGAATTGATATCTTTTTTTAATTTAGTTAACATTTTGAACTATATATATTTTTAATTTAAGAAAGTAGTATATTTAGATTAATATTTTTTTTTTTAATATATGAAGTTAATATGTGGAATTTATATTTTTTTTAATGAAAATAGAAACTTATAACTTGACACTTAAACTATATTAATTGGTTGTGTCAAACCAATATTTTAATAAAATATATAATATATATTAAAATTATTATTTTTATTTTTTTTTTCAAGAAGAATTGTAGTTAAATTACTATAATTATAATTTCCAGATATATGAATTGAATTGTAATTTATTGTTAATTCTTATTAAATTAGAAAAAAAAAATCTAATGACAATGTCCATTCTAATTTGATGAGAATTCTCATTCTAATTCAAATTTCACTAATTCAAACGTACCCTAATAAATAATAAATTTTATATTAATTTATTTTTATTAAACTTCGTATCAACAAATAACATATAATTACACTTTTATTTTTATCAAATCTCACAATTTTATAAAAAACATATATAAAAAATCATAAAAAAATTAATCTCATACTCATTCCATATTACAAAATTGAAACTAAATGTTAAAACTAATATTATGACAATATTTTTCCACCTCTTTATCAGAAGTCAAAACAATATTAAAATATTTTCAAATGCCTATTAACATTCCTCTAAAATATTTAATAAATCTCAACAATCTATACCATTGTAAATGAAAAAAAAAAAAAAAAAACTCTCTTACCAAGGTCAAATACTATGTAATCTTAAACCACAATTTAATCCTCTTTAAAATTACCATTGTAATCTTATAATCTATTTAAAATTATACAAATCCTCTTCAAAGTTTACATTAGAAATTAATTTTATTATTCTTAATACATTAAAAAATCCATAAAATAAAAGCCCACTTTCTTTTTTCGTCGCTATATGACTTTTGAATGACCTTCAAATTGACAGCTCTCTTTCAAACGGCTGTCTTGCTGTCTCCACGTTCTTTTCTCCCCTGTCCCATTTTGCTTTCTTCTCCATTATCTCTGTAATTTGGACTAAACCCATCTCCATTAAACTCTCTATCTCTCTATATATACAATCAAATCTACATCTTGAAGCTAATAGAACAGAGAACTCGAGAAAATGTCTGAATCGGACGATGAAGCGAGCGGAGAGGATTATCTATTCAAGGTGGTAGTCATTGGGGATTCCGCTGTTGGCAAATCTAATCTTCTTTCTCGATATGCTCGTAATGAGTTTAATCCGCATTCAAAGGCTACAATTGGCGTCGAATTTCAGACCCAGAGCTTGGAGATTGATGGAAAGGAAGTCAAGGCTCAGATTTGGGATACTGCTGGTCAGGAACGTTTTCGTGCTGTCACATCTGCTTATTATCGAGGTGCTGTCGGCGCTCTACTTGTTTATGATATTAGTCGCCGCACTACCTTTGATAGCATCGCTCGTTGGCTCGATGAGCTTAATAGTAAGTAATCTTATCTTTTTCATTGTGGATCTATTGCAGCGTTAATTTTGTGGGTTAGGAATTAAAGATCTGAAGATTTAGATGAATTTGAATCTAAACAATGGTTGTTTTTATTCATGAGATTGGGATCTCTGCAAAATCTGTGCTTGTTTATTCTTCATTGAATCAGTTCTTTATTTTCTGGTATATGACTGACTGTCAAATATCTATATATTCTTCTTCTGGTTGTTGATTCTCAGTTTTTACCTGTCATAGGAAATAAAGTAGTGATGATGATATGAACCTGTTATGGCCCCTTTTGATATCATTTGATCTGTAATCAATCCTATTAGCTTAGAATTCGCTATGTGAACCAAATAATTTAGAATCATGATCCAACCCATCTTCATTTGCTAGAAGCTGTGATCTCACCCAAATACAACTACAAATTTGGTGATTTCTCTTTCAGGTTGAGATCCAAAAAGTGAGTATTTTGGAGCTTATTTGATTTGGTTTTAATTCAATGATAGTTGAGAAAGCAACCCATCATTTGATCCAAGTTCAAGATGCAATCTGAACTTCTATCATGTTTGGTAACCTAAATAACTCAATAAACCATCTTGTCACAATTGTTTTGGAAAAAGATAAATCAAGATGAAACAAGCTCCTGGCCTTGTCTCTTTGCAGCATGTGAATGATCACTTTGGCGTTGTAAATGAGTATGAGTTTGGACAAGAAAACCTGGATAAATTTCTTTGGAAACACTTTTGTTTGTCAAAATATCTCATCCAGATGTTAGATTTAGATAAGATAATACTCTGAATTAAATTTATTAAAGTTTTCTCGGTTTACAAATGGGCATTGTGTCAATTTTTCTTGGATCTTCTCTTCTTCTAGAATATGATCAAAACTAAAAGTGGAAGTTTTAAATATGTTGGTTTTGATCCATTGCGAAATAATTCTTTGGTTGCAGCTCACTGCGATACAACAGTTGCAAGGATACTAGTTGGAAACAAATGTGATCTGGAACACATAAGAGATGTGCCTGTGGAGGAAGGAAAAGCTCTTGCAGAAGCTGAAGGATTGTTCTTTATGGAGACATCTGCTCTCGATTCCACAAATGTAGTACAAGCTTTTGAGATGGTGATTCGAGAGATTTACCGCAATGTAAGCAGGAAGGCTTTGAACTCCAATTCTTACAAGGCACAGTTATCAGTCAATAGAGTAAGCCTTGATAGAGAAGTGGATGGTTCATCTAATAAGCAAAGTTCAGGCTGCTGCTCTAGGTAGTAGTTGGCAAGGTTCATCATCTGTTTTTTTTTCTCTTCTTTTTATTTGCAATTATGGTTTGTTAAATTAATTGAAGGAGATGACATTCTTAAATCTGTTATATTCTTATATATACATATTACATACAATACTTTTTGTGGGCACCTTTGATTTGTGTTAAAAGGGTTGTTTTTTTAATGGGGCATGGTTTCATTTGTAAGCAAATTTTGTATCTGAATTTTGGATTTTGTTGAGAATCTGCCAATTAAAATTTCTGGGTATAGATATATATATATTTGGTATGAACATTTTGGTAGGTCATGCAACATTCAAATGACTCTTCGAATTCAAGAATTTTGTTAGGGTTGGAAGAACAACAATTCTATTTTTGGTGTTCTTTTTAGGTGTATATTGGAGTTGAATATAGATCTAGCTTGAACAAAGTTTCATATAAGATTCTAATAAATAAATATTGTATGTTCTATTCTTATTAATAACATTATGATTTATAAGAGTATTTTGTATGGAGAATCGGTAATTAATCATTTGCTTAAGAATTCATAAGAGACATAGTTTACATTCTTCAAATAGTATTTTATGAAAAACCATTTTAATTAAAATATATTATAATATAAATAGTCCAAATATTCATTGTGGTCCATAATATTTTTATTTTAAGATATAAAATGAAAAATGAAATACAAATATACACTATACATATACATATTGAAGGCACTGTAAGAGGATTGAAATTAACATTCTTATTAATATTAGCTCTAGTTGATTGACTAATAATGAGAGGTTAATCAAATCTAGAGCTTTTTTAATGTAGGTTTATTTTAAAATAATATGTTTTTTATTTAGAAGAAAACTTTTACAAATTAAAAAGGCTTATTTGATTATTTAGAAAAAAAATGATAAAAGAAATGTTCTTAATATTATAAAAAAAAAAAATTAAATGATGAGATGGAAGTGGTAATTGATAGACAAAAATTGATTTGAAAATAATTTCAAATAATCCACATTAAACAATCTTTAAATATGATGAAAAGTTAAAGTGAATGATGATCAATCATACATGTAAATGATTTAGTCTCAAATAATCATCATCATATCTAGGCATATATTTAAATATGTCAACAAATACCACTAAAAATGTCGGTATATAATTTGCACCAGTAAAAGAAGACAAATTGATGTTATTTATCTCATGGCATGCTAAAGAATCAGAGCAATTTTAGGATTCAAAGTAATTGGTTTATCAATATCATCAATAACCAGTCCACTGAAAACCACTTTATAGAATTTGAGGTTAAGTGATGGAGCAAATGGTCAATAAAAAATTTCTTAAAAATATTTTTTTTTTTAAAGTTAAATATTTTGTTCAATTATGAAATTATATGAGATAAGATTTTAAAATATAATTTAATGAGTTATATTTATGTTTTTATTTTGTAAGAGAGTTAAAATTGAGAGTTATTTTAAATTTGTAAATTCATATAATTTAAAGAAGTCTATCTAAAAATATGGTGAGAGTTTATTTTTAAAATAAAATATTAATTATATGTTATATATATATATAATTAAATATAAAATTAATCTAAAATATAATAATAAATAAATAACACTAAAAAATAGTATAGATACAAAATTAATTATAGGAGTGTATTTAATGAAAATAATTAATAATTTTATTTAAATTTATAAATATAAATTTAGTTTATTTGTGTAAAATTGTATAAAATTCAAATAATTTATAGCTAGTAAAATAGTAAAATTGTTAAATATTACTCATTAATCTACATTAATATTTTTTTAAATAAAATAAATTAGCATTATCATGTCATTATTTAGAGAGAACGTGTGTATTTGTAAATTGTAATGTAAATGTAGTTTGGGAAAAGAAATGAGAAAGATGTATAAAAAATGAATGGATGTGCTCGTGTGTCTATTTGTGTGCAAATACGTGATTGTGTTGTGCATTTCGATGGAAATGCACCACAACGGTAAACAACAAATGCGAAATTTATCATTTGTTTGACAACACTTTCCCAAACCGTTTAAACCTATGAGGAAGCTAATAAATAGGTATGCAAAATACAATCAACACAGTCCTAAAACAGTGAGTAACACACCAAACAAGCACACACAAACAACACAGAATTTTAGCGTGGAAAACCCCTCAATGGGTAAAAACCACGGAACACCTAGTGCCGCTTAAAATCCACTATCACCAGCAAGAGAGCAATACAAAAGTCTTCTCTAGACAATACTAGAGGCATACAAATTCATAATACCCTTGGAAACATGCACATCAAGGATATAGAAACAATCAAAGAACAAGAAAGGAAGAATATCACCAAAAATAACTGCTACTGTTCCGACAATGAAACCCCGACCTCCAGACCTCAGAATCCGATCTCCACCGTCCAGAATGTTGGCCAAAAAGTTTTGAAGCTACTGTCCAAAAATTAGGAGGATCCAACGGTGTAAACTCCGGCGATCATCAAAACACTAGGGCTGCTGGAACTTGAAGTTTTTCCCTCTTTTCTTTCTTGATTTTCTCCCTCTTTCTTTTGCTCTTATTTCTTGAAAAAGAAACTTCTTCCCTTTTATATTGCTCCCAAATAAGTGAATTAAGTGGGGCCCAAAATGGGCCTATTTGCTGGGCTTTTCCTCATGGACTAAGGAAACAAAAAACCCAACAAATCTCCCCTTTTTCCTGACTATGAGGAAGAGTTTGTCATCCCGGCGATCGAACAACACACCTTCAACTTTTCCCTTTCCAATGCCTTTGTCAACATATCAGAACCATTATCATCAGTGTGAACTTTATTAAGTTCAAACAACCCATCTTCAAGAGATTCTCCAATCTAATGATACCGCACATCAATATGTTTCGTTCTCTTATGAAACATGGAATTCTTAGCAAGGTGTATTGCACTTTGATTATCACAAAGAACCACGTAGCGCTGTTGCTTGAAGCCAAGCTCCTGCAGAAATCTTTTCAACCACAATAGTTCTTTGCAAGCTTCCGTTGCTGCCATATACTCAGCCTCTGTTGTCGATAAGGCCACACACTTTTGCAATCATGATTGCCATGAAACAGCTCCCCCTGCAAATGTCATCAAATATCCAGAAGTGGATTTTATGTTATCCTTATTTCCAGCCATATCAGAATCTGTGTATCCCATAAGCACCAGCTTTTCATTTCCAAATGTGATACCCAATTTGGAAGTATCGCGCAGATATCTGAGAATTTATTTAATTGCTTCCCAATGCTTCCTACTAGGATTTGACAGAATCCGATTAACAACACCAACTGCATGAGCTAAATCCGGCCTTGTACACACCATAACATACATCAAGCTACCAACTGCTGAGGCATATGGAACCTTATCCATATCTTCAATATCCTCCTTTGAAGTAGGACAATCTTTACCTGTTAGCTTAAAGTTGGTAGTAAGAGGAGAACTAACCACTTTAACTTTGTCCATGTTGAACCTGCAAAACACCTTCTCAATGTATCGCTCTTGTGACATGTGAAACTTCTTGGCAGCTCTATCTCGAGTGATCCGTACCCCAAGAATCTGTTTCACTAGCCCCAAGTCTTTCATTGCAAAAGACTTGCTCAACTGCTGTTTCAACTTAGCAATTCTTCCTACATTCTTGCCAACGATAAGCATGTCATAAACATAAAGCAATAAAATGATGAAATCATCATCACCAAACCTCTGAAAGAAAATACAATGATCTGAAGTAGTCTTTCGGTAGCCTTGCTCCCCCATAATAGACTCAAACTTCTTATACCACTGTCTCGGTGCCTGTTTCAGCCCATATAGACTTTTCTGAAGTCTACACACATAGTCTTCTTTACCTTCTACCTGAAACCCTTCAGGCCGCTCCATATAGATTTCTTTATCCAATTCACCGTGAAGGAAAACAGTCTTGACATCCATATGCTCAACCTCAAGATCAAGACTGACCGCTAAACCGAGAACCACCCGAATATAACCCATCTTCACAACCGGAGAGAAAATCTCATCGAAATCAATACCTTTTTTCTGGCTGAATCCTTTGACCACCAATCTAGCTTTGTATCTGGGTTGTGAGGTGAACTCATCAGTCTTCACCTTATAAACCCACTTGTTCTTCAATGCTCTCTTGCCTTTAGGCAACTTCACCAACTCATAAGTATTGTTCTTATACAAGGAATCCATCTCATCTTGCATAGCTTCAACCCATTCTTTCTTGTACTTATCTTCTATAGCTTCTGCATAACACTCCGGCTCCCCCTCATCAGTGAGAAGAACATACTCATTTGCAGAATAACGTACAGAAGGATGACGATCTCTCGTAAACCGTCTGAGTGGAACACATGGTGGCATGTCTAGAACTGGTAACTCTAGATGAACAACTTCATCTACATCTTGCTCTTGAGCATCAACATCATCAGCACCATGGTCATAAATAGGAACATCATCTTCAACCTGTGTGTCAACATGTTGTAGAGGAACTAGACCCAAATCAATAAGATCATCACTATGTCGAGGAACTGTCTCTATCTTCTCGACATCCTTCAAAATTTGATCTTCAATAAACACAACATCCCGACTTCGAACAAGATTTTTCTAAACTTGATCATAAAGCCTGTATCCAAACTCATCATCGCCATAGCCGAGGAACGTGCAAAGCTTAGACTTCACATCAAGCTTTGACCTTTCATCTTTGGGAATATGCACAAATGCCTTGCATCCAAAGACTCGCAAGTGACTGTAAGAAACGTCTTTGCTGCTCCAAACCCTGTTAGGAACATCAAACTGCAAAGGAACACAAGGGGTTAGATTAATAACATGTACCGCTGTGTTCAACGCTTCACCCCAAAAGGAACGCGGCAACCCTGAATGTGAAAGCAAACATCTGACTCTCTCAACCAATGTTCTGTTCATCCGCTCTGCTAAGCCATTCAACCGCGGTGTCTTTGGAGGAGTCTTTTGATGCCGAATACCATGCTCTCTACAGTAAGCATCAAATGGCCCAATGTATTCACCTCCATTGTCTGTCCGAATACACTTGAGCTTTTTTCCAGTCTCTCTCTCAATTGAGACATGAAACTACTTAAACACATCTAAAACTTGATCTTTAGACTTCAAAGTATAAAGCCATACCTTCCGGGAGTGATCATCAATAAATGTGACAAAATATGAGCAAACACCAAGTGTTTTTGTCTTCATAGGACCACAAACATCGGAATGAACAAGATCAAGTATGTTCTCTCTTCTGTAGGGAGGATGACTCTTGAAGGAAACTCTGTTTTGTTTACCTTCAAGACAATGAGAACATTTACACCTGATAACACTTCCTTCTTTGACAACAAAGCCATGCCCTTTTCACTCATATGACCAAGTCTCTTATGCCATATCTCAGTCATGTCAGCATTCTCCACAACATTAACAATGCTCTTGGAGATCTTCGGTTGTACCACATACAACTTTGAGCACCTTTTACCTCTTGCCACGATCAAAGAACCACGAGTGAGTTTCCACAAACCATTACCAAAGTAGTTGTTGTATCCATCATCATCAAGTAAACCTGTAAAAATCAAATTTAATCTCATATCCGGGACATGTTTTACATTTTGTAAAACCAACTCCATCCCAGTATTAAATTTCAAACAGACTTCTCCAATGCCAACAACCTTTTATAGCCCACTATTACCCATCTTGACATCCCCAAAATCACCTGGAGTGTAAGATGAATAAAAATATCTTCGTGATGTAACATGACATGAAGCTCCACTGTCAATAACCCAACTCGCCTCATCATGTGGAAAGTTCACCAAATTATCATCACAACAAACAAAGAAATCATTAGCGATAGTATTCACTTCAACCTTGTCACTTCCATCGTCATCTTTCCTTTGATTGTTGTTTTGGTTGTTGTAGTTTTTCTTCTTGTTCTCTTTCTTTGCCTGTCTGCAGAACTTTACCGTGTGCCCATTTTTACCACAATAGTAACACTCAATATTAGCATACTTCCTTTTATCGGAGCTGCTAGTACCACGCCGATTTCCTTTGTTACCCGACCCTCTACTCTGACTTCTCCCCCACTTTTCAAAGACCAAGACATCTTATTGTGAAGAGGAATCCTATGACTTTCTTCTCATCTCTTCATTCATAACACTGCCCTTAGCCAATTCCATGGTGATAATACCATCCGGTGCAGAGTTGGACAAGGATGCCCTAAAAGTCTCCCAAGAATCCGGTAATGTACCAAATAGCCATAGACCTTGAATCTCATCATCAAACTTGATACCCATTCCTGAAAGTTGATTCAGAATGCCCTGAAATGCATTTAAGTGATCTGTAATAGGAGTGCCATCTTTGTACTATAACTTAATCAATTGCTTAATCAAGAACAGTTTATTGTTCCCAGTCTTCCGAGCATACAACTGTTCAAGCTTGTTCCACAAAGTACGAGTATGTGTCTCCCCAATAATATGATTCAACACATTATCCTCCACCCATTGCCGAATATATCCACAAACCTGTCTATGCAAAATAGTCCATTCTGCATCAGTTTTATTCTCAGGTTTATCAGTAGCAAAAACAGGTAAGTAATAATCTTTCACATATAAGAGATCTTCCATTTTTTCCTTCCAAACATGATAATTAGAACCATTCAAATTAATCATCCTACTTGTATTAGTTTCCATCATTCAAACAGTTCAATTCACAAATAAGCAACTAAGGCTCTGATACCACTTTGATGGAAATGCACCACAACGGTAAACAACAAATGCATAATTTATCCTTCGTTTGACAACACTTTCCCAAACCGTTTAACCTATGAGGAAGCTAACAAATAGGTATGCAAAATGCAATAAACACAGTCCTAAAACAGTGAGTAACACACCAAACAAGCACACACAAACAACACAGAATTTTAGCGTGGAAAACCCCTCAATGGGTAAAAACCACAAGACTCCTAGTGCCGCTTAAAATCCACTATCACCAGAAAGAGAGCAATACAAAAGTCTTCTCTAGACAATACTAGAGGCATACAAATTCATAATACCATTGGAAACATGCACATCAAGGATATAGAAACAATCAAAGAACAAGAAAGGAAGAATATCACCAAAAATAACTTCTACTGTTCCGGAAATGAAACCCCGACCACCAGACCTCAGAATCTGATCTCCACCATCCAGAATGTTGGTCCAGAAGTTGTGAAGCTGCTGTCCAAAAATTAGGACGATCCAACGGTGCAAACTCCGGCGATCATCAAAACACTAAGGCTGCTGGAACTTGAAGTTTTTTCCTCTTTTCTTTCTTGATTTTCTCTCTCTTTCTTTTGCTCTTATTTCTTGTAAAAGAAGCTTTCTCCCCTTTTATATTGCTCCCAAATAAGTGAATTAAGTGGGTCCCAAAATGGGCCTATTTGCTGGGCTTTTCCTCATGGACTAAGGAAACAAAAAACTAACACATATGTGTTGTGCTTGTGTTTATGTCATGTCGACTCATGATTGTAACAATTTGTGATTGTGTGGTGTCCAACTCACGACCTAAGTGAGATAGTATCATGTTGTTTTGTTTCATACAAATATAGTATTGAATTGTGTTGACCCAATCCATTGTCCACCTCTATTCTCACAGTTAATAAAAGATATTGTTTCTCAAATCTATCATTAAGAGGTGAGTTAATCATTTGATCATTGTTGGTAGTCATGGTTGAAAATGAGTTGGATGACTCATAAATTTCAATCTTTTAAAATTGTTCTATGATGAAGAATCCATCAAGAATTTTGACTAGTTCATCACTTGAAACCGAGTCTATATGCTCGACTTAATATTTTTTTACCCTATCTTCTAAAGGCATGATGACAGAGACTTACGTATCACGCTTGACTTGCCCATCTTTTCTAGAAATTCTTGTAGGTAATAAAGTTTGTGCTACACCATAGATGCTAGTAGAGGATTGTCACGATGGTAAGGTTTGATGGCGATCACTTTTGGCTCATAGGTTTCCTCATTTCCTCGACACAATCCACCGAGCACCTTGAAGATGCATCTCTTATTGGACACGATAGATGACTTTGAAATCATTAGGTCAATATTTCAAGTTGTTGGTATCTCAACTTTTACTTTTTCTAGCTCTTTTATCGTGTTAGGATAATTCATGTTAAATTTGTAGTGTCGAAACTCGTCTCATGCATGTCGTGTCGTGCATTGACTTGTTTAAAATATCACGACCCATAGACCCATTTGTGTCGTGGTAATCTAATTTTTAAATTTATACATTGTATTTAATTTTAATTTATTTTTATTCAAGTTAATTTTTAATTTATTTTAATTATTTAATTTAGTAGGTTCAACTTTAATTATATATATATATATAGTTTCTCAACTTTCACACATTCTCAAATTTCAAAGCTCAATCGAAACCCTCCTTAAAACCTTTCTCGACTCAAAAATTGCATCTAAAGACGTTCCCTCCAAGGTCTTTGGATGCTCTTCCTTGGTTCACATTCATAACCAAAACCGAAAAAAGTTGGACCCTTGTGCCACTAAATGCATCTTTCTCGAATATTCACCAAACCAAAAAGGTTACACGTATTATTGCTCCTACTCTACAAATACAATTTATTCCATAGTTGTCTCATTCTTCGAAGATCAACCTTTTCACCACCGTGTTGAGGGAGAGAATCTTAATAAGCTTTAACACAATGGTTCTTTAGAAGATATCAACCCTCCTAGTACTTATACATAAATCCGTACCCAAACCCATAATCACACCACCACCGTTCAAACCCACAATCACACCACCACTGTCCGAACTCATCATCACACCACCACCGTCCAAACCCACAATCACACCACCATCATCCAAAAAGGAGCTGAAAGTATACGTTCGAAAAAAAAACACAACTTGCACCCATCTTTGAATCCTCCTCAGACCCGAGTCCAACAAAAATTTTAGGAACGATAGTTAATTATGATAGTTCTTCTATTGATTTACCCATTTCTCTCAGAAAATATGTTAGATCATGTACAAATCATCCAATCTCGAAATTTATTTCATACAGATGTCTTTTGGAGTCACATCGGGAATGTATCGCTCACTACGACAACCTCACAATACATATTTCCATTCATGAAGCTCTCAAACAACTATAATGGAAACGTATCGTTAACGAAGAGATTATTGTACTTGAAAAGAACCATATGTGGTCACTTTATGAGCTTCTCAAAATGAAGAAATCTATCGGATGTAAATGGATCTTCAAGACAAAGCAAAACTCTAACGGATTAGTTGAAAGTTACAAAACCCGCCTTGTTGTCAAAGGTTTTTCCTAATCATATGGGATAGTTACTTAGAAACTTGTGTACATGTTGTGAAACACCATTCAAATACTCCTATCCCTTATGGCTAATAAAGATTGGAATCTTCACAAACTTGACGTAAAAAATGCCTTCTTAAATGAGGACCTTATACAAGTAGTCTATATGAACGTGGCTCCCGATATTAATGCTTCACCAAACAAAGTTTGTCGCCTCCACAAGTCTCTCTATGACCTAAAACAATCACCAAGAGCATGGTTCGAAAAGTTCTCAATCTCTATCATTGAGAACGACTTCTCTCAATGTCAAGTCGATCGCACTATGTTTGTCAGGATTGCTCCAATTAAAGGACCACAATCCTCATTGTCTACGTTGCTGACATTATTTTAACCGGTGATGATTAAGTAGAGATTCAAAACTTGAAATAATTCATTTTAAACCGATTTAACACCAAAGATCTGAGACCTCTCAAGTTCTTCTTAAAAGTGGAACCCACAATCACACCACCACCGTTCGAACCCACAATCACACCACCACTGTTCAAACTCACAATCACACCACCACCGTCCGAACCCACAATCACACCACCATCATCCAAAAAGGAGCTGAAAGTATACGTTCAACGAAAAACACAACTTGCACCCATCTTTGAATTCTCCTCAGACCCGAGTCCAATAAAATTTCAGGTACGATAGTTAATTATGATAGTTCTTCTATTGATTTACCCATTTCTCTCAGAAAATATGTTAGATCATGTACAAATCATCCAATCTCGAAATTTATTTCATACAAATGTCTTTTGGAGTCACACAGGGAATGTATCGCTCACTACGACAACCTCACAATACATATTTCCATTCATGAAGCTCTCAAACAACTATAATGGAAACGTATCGTTAACGAAGAGATTATTGTACTTGAAAAGAACAATATGTGGTCACTTTATGAGCTTCTCAAAATGAAGAAATCTATCGGGTGTAAATGGATCTTCAAGACAAAGCACAACTCTGACAGATTTGTTGAAAGTTACAAAATCCGCCTTATTGTCAAAGGTTTTTCCTAATCATATGGGATAGTTACTTAGAAACTTTTGTAAATGTTGTGAAACACCATTCAAATACTCCTATCCCTTATGGCTAATAAAGATTGAAATCTTCACAAACTTGACGTAAAAAATGCCTTCTTAAATGGGGACCTTATACAAGTAGTCTATATGAACGTGGCTCCCGATATTAATGCTTCACCAAACAAAGTTTGTCGCCTCCACAAGTCTCTCTATGACCTAAAACAATCACCAAGAGCATGGTTCGAAAAATTTTCAATCTCTATCATTGAGAACGACTTCTCTCAATGTCAAGTCGATCGCACTATGTTTGTCAGGATTGTTCCAATTAAAGGACCACAATCCTCATTGTCTACGTTGCTGACATTATTTTAACCGGTGATGATTAAGTAGAGATTCCAAACTTGAAAGAATTCATTTAAAACCGATTCAACACCAAAGATCTGAGACCTCTCAAGTTCTTCCTAGGAGTGGAAGTTGCATGATCAAATAAAGTGATTTCTTTATCCCAAAGAAAGTACACTATGGACATTTTAAAAGAAACATGCATGCTTGGATGTAAGTATGTCGACACTATTAGACTAAAGAGAGAAAGATTGTATTGAATTGTTATTCATGGTTACATAGATTATGTCTATTATATAGACATTATAATTGACATATAAGGAAACTAAATAATATAATATTAATATTATCACATTTTATAATATTGTGATAATATCTTATAAATATATTATATTATACTCTAACATCCCCACTCAAACTCATGATGTAACAAAAATAAAAATTAAGAGTTTGATGGTCAAAAATGAAAGCGCGAACAATAAGAAGTTACGCATCATTCTTAATCTTCTTATATTCTTTATCTCTTTTACCCAATCCATTGACTATTCACCAAAAAAATAGTTCTTTTTGATTCAGACCAACCAAAATTAACAATCAAACCAAAACTAATCAAACCAAGTTTCACAAACTCCTCCAAAAAACCAAACTGAAATCAACAACCCACAACAACTAAACCAAACCAAAACCAATCAAACTAAACTTTACAAACTTAGGGAATACCCAAACCAAATTCAACTCCCTATTCTCAACAACAAAAAACAAAACCAAAACCAATCAAACAAAGACCAATCAAACCAAGCTTCAAAAACTCACTTCTGATTTCCTCTCCTCCAAGACTAATAATAAAATCAACATTATTCTAAACCAACTAACTCAACCAAATCAACATTCGATCCGTCCAAGTTACCCTTTTTACTTAAGAACAAAACAACCAATAACTCATTTCCACCAAGCTACCAAAATCCCTAACCTAGACGAAAAAAATCCACTCAAATGAAATTCAAAACCCCAGATAAGCTACTTAAGATCACCGACAAAAAATATTATTAATAATAAATGATTAGAGCCCTCCATCAATGGCTAAGGTAACCATTGATGGAGGCAGCGAAAGACTATCACTTGATTGACTCAAGACCGATAACAAAGCTCTGATACCATGATAGACTAAAGAGAGAAAGATTGTATTGAATTGTTATTCATTGTTACATAGATTATGTCTATTATATAGACATTATAATTAACATAGGAAATTAAATAATATAATATTAATATTATCACAATTTATAATATTGTGATAATATCTTACAAATATATTATATTATACTCTAACAGACACTCCATAGACTAGCTTCACAAACTTGAAAACAACACAAATAATACCCCAATTAATAAAGACATATATTAAAGACTCGTGGGGTGACTCTTGTACTTGTGTCATACACGTTCATATATTGTCTTTGTAGTGAGCGTTGTTAGCCAATTTATAAATTGCCCTTAAAAATATCATATAAATGCTATTTTTAGTGAGAGTAGTGAGTATTGTTGACTTATAGATATTGACTTTTTTTAGTAAGCGTTGTTGGCTTCCAGATATTGCCTTTGTAGTGAGCGTTTTTTAGCTCATTCGTGTCGTGCTAATCTATTTTTAAAATGCTTATATAGTGTATTTTATTTTAAATTATATTATATAAGTTAATCTTTTATTTAATTTTAATTATTTTATTTTTTATGTTTAATATATATATATATATATATATATATATATATATATATATATTGGAAATTTGATTGAAGTAAATCAATTATCTATAAGTTACTTAAAATTGTTTTCAGTTATAAACTTTTAAAATTAAAATTTTATTTTAAATAATAAGACTTATTTTATTTTTTAATTATACATTATTATTAAATAAATAATAATTTCTTTGAATTTATAAATACAAATTAATTTTTTTTCTGTACAATCATTATAAAATTGTGAAATTAAAATTAGTTATAAACTAATAAATTTAAAATTATAAAAAAATAATTAATTTTAAAAAATAGGCCAAACTTGCCGGCAGACCCATCATCACCACACGGCCCATTAGCCCTAATCACCCTTCTTCCTCTTTTTTCTTTTCTTTTCTTTTCTTTTCTTTCTTTCTTCAGATTCGCGTCTCTCTTCTTTTCGCGTCCAACCTCCAGGTACCATTTTTGTCTCTCACTCATCATTTTGTTCTATTTACCTCGCAAAATCAATATTACATAGAGAGGATGACGAAGAAGTGATTTCATCTCAATGACATTTATGGTGTTCTTTATACATTTCTAAAGGATTGTTATAATTCTTGTTTGATTAAACTTGTTAATTCTTATATGATGATGATATGCATGCTCTTATTTCAATTATTACCCATTGATGATGCCCCTGTTTCTATACTATCTTAGGCTTTAATTCAAATATCGGAAAGATTTTGTGCTTCTGGATTTTCTATTGCATTTGTGTCTTAATCTATTCGATTCTAGGGTTTCCAATCATCTCCCTCTCACACCCCAGACCCTATGTGCTCGAGATGAATGTAAGCTCCATTATAATGATTTATGGTATCATCTTACATTTTCTCTTTGAAATCATCCATTATATTAGACCTTGCCATGCAAATGATGCAATATGTCTTATTTCACTATTTACTTTGATGCCCTGTTTATGCTTACAGTTATAAATTTGTTGCTGCTATCTTGGAGGTGTAGAGGCAAATTTATCTTCTGATTGAAATTGTGTTTCCTTCCACATCAGATGCCATTCTTGAAGAACTATCAATGGCCTCTACTGGTCTATGCTTCAGTTTTGGAAATGTGGAGACTGACTGTTTCATCAGGTCTGAACTCTGAAATAAGGCTGTGATTTCTTCTTCACTAAAATTGGCATACAGTAGTAGTAGCTTGTTCAATTGATCCGTGAGAGATTTTCTTTCTTTTATCTGGCGACAAAATGACAGAAATCCTCAGTGATACAGCTGCAATACAGTTGTCTCAAATGTTTGGGGCAATCTTCTTCTTCCATATTTCAGAGTATATCCTGGCAGTCAAGATCCATGGTAGATCAAATGTAACTCTCAGTTCTCTTTTGATAAGCAAACAATACCTTATGGCGATGCTGTTCTCTTTGGTGGAATACTTTCTTGAGCTCTCCTTTCTCCCTGGATTGAAGGATAACTGGTGGATCAGCTATTTGGGACTTGTAATGGTTATTATAGGGGAAATCATAAGAAAGTTGGCAATTCTGACAGCTGGTCGGTCCTTCACCCATCTCATTAGAGTCCAACATGACCGTCGTCATGAATTTATCACTCACGGTATTTACAGTTTCGTTCGTCATCCTGGGTATTCTGGTTTCCTCGTTTGGTCAGTTGGAACACAGGTAATGATGTGTAGTCCAATCTCAACTCTGGCATTTGCGGTTGTGGTTTGGAATTTTTTTGCAAAGCGGATACCTTACGAAGAGCATTTCCTCAGGCAGTTTTTTGGGCAGGAATATGTTGAGTATGCTGATACTGTTCCTTCTGGGATTCCATTTGTGAAGTGAGAAATAGTTTCAGGTTTATATTTGAAATTATTATTATCTTCTTTTCTCTGTTTAGTCTTTGCTGAATTATCTTAAAAGTGCTCTTTCTTCTGATAGTATTTAGCCACCTTTTGTTAGATGTAAGCATTTTACATAATGTTAATGAACGAATGATTGAATTGAGGCTTATGAATACAATATTTTTATGACAGCAAAATATCTTTTTAAAATTAGAGAAATCTGTTTCATGGTTCACAAACATCTGTGCCTATTTAGGGTTCAGATTCCATTCCTCCTCGTATCATGGTTCTTCAGTATCCAGATGATCAATACATTTCTAAATCAGGGTCATATTACGTTCAATTTCTATATTTGGATCCACTGCCGAACCGAATCTCACCAAAAGCGTGTTTCCAAGAATTCATGCCTCTTTATGATGAATCTTGTAAGTAAGTTTTGTTGTAGGCTGGTAAAAATTGTAATTTATTGGAAATTTGGAATCTTCTAAGTATACAAGACATGTAACAAATTATTTACATGAGATGCCAATGAGAATTGCAAAGTTGTTTTCCTGTTTACATACAAAACTGGATACTAATAAACACTACAAAACTGAGCAAAGTAATAAAAGGCACCATCTTCAATCAAAATTTTATTGTTTTGGACACAATTTCGTGAAATGAGTCGATGACAGGTGGCTTAAACCTCGTCTGCATATAGTTTCATACAAGCAGGTGATAACAATAGTTGCCGAATTTGTCTCTCAGCCGCAGCCTCATTCCTGGCCTGCGTCATCAAGACAATAATGTTAAACATGGAGCCTGAATTGCAAGTTCGGTCAATTTTGATGCTTACCCGGTCTTTGAATGCAAATCGATGAGTTTGGACTTCTACCCCGTAAGAAACCCTAACATCAACACCAAGACTATCTACTCCGATCAGACTAGCTCCCTATAAAGAAGTTTCAAGCGAAAATTGAAATTAATGAGTGGCCATAAAACAGAAGCAAAAAATTGCAATTTCTACCTCAACACTTAACCCCCTCTTTTTGCAGAAGGCTGCAAGAGCAAAATTGCACATAGACCCTCTTTCATTATAGTTCTTGACTATTTTCAAAGCCGAATGCACAAGAACATCAGCCTCGGCCCCTTCAAAATCTTCCATGCTAACTGTTGACTGCAAAACGAGTTACTGTAAGTTAAAGATTCCGAAGAATATAATTTTGTAATATCTATTTTCAAAAGTGATCTCATGTATATCCAACTATCCCTATCTAATAAAGAGTGATTTAAGTGACTTGCCTGAACACCATATACAGAGAACACCTCTAATTTCAGAATCTTCAATCTATACCAAACCGAAGGACACTTTTTATCCTCCCTTATAAACTTGGATGGATCCTTCTCTAGACAATAAAACAACCATGAGCAAATCTCACCACATAAATGAGTTGAAAATGCTTAAACGGTAATAACCTGTAATAATATCAGATAAGTTCGGGTCTGGATCATCTTTCACAACTTTTCGTAGATATAGTACCTCTTCGGCCTCGATAGTGACAGGTTTGAGATATCCTATGATAGAAACGCCATTCGATGGATTCTTGATCTTTCGAGTATACTCCACATCAATAGACTAAATGGGGAGAGCATCATCAATATTTAATATGGTTTTAAGTCCAAATAAGTATGACATTTTCAACTTTTATTGAATTCATAGTCATCAGACATTCTACAAACTTCATTGGCAGCATAAAAAGAAAAGAAAAAAATGTAACAGACAGAAGAAAGCACCTTTGTTAAGCATTTGGCAAAGTAAATGGGATGAATCTCATTCAAGGTGATGTCCACAGGCATCCCCCATTGGCCAAAATCTTTGAAAATATCGGAACGATGACGAGCCTGTCGGAGATAATGTGTAGAGTGATAAATTCCAACTGAAAAATAAAATAGGTGTGGGGAGTAAGTCCTCACCTCAAAATAATCCTCATCAAAATGAATATCATCCCAAGAAGAGTCTGACCCTAAATTAGTATACTCAGCAGTATGCATTCTTTTGTTCTCATATATTTTCATATCCATGCCGATTAAAGCATTCTGGAAACAAAACATTTAATCCATGATTATTACATGAACAGCCAGATTGAAAATATTATCACATAATTCTGGCAATTGTTCTTCAAACTCTGAAGAAACTAAAAGTGCTCATGTTCAAAAAATGAATTAAAACAATCTTGTTTGCCATTTGGTGGATTATATGGGGTTGATGGAAACAGAACAACGTAGGAAAAACTTTGACTAAGGTTAAATTAAAGGACTGTCTTACATTTTAAAAGGAAGAGAATATTTCAAGTTGAGAGTCTTTAATCGATTTTTTGGCATGATTGTCGCCTTCTTTTTGTGTAAATAATACTTTTACCTTTATAAAAAAGAATCCCTTACCACAGGGTTACAAGCTAAAATGTCATGCAAGATATTTTCATCATCGAAAATCTCGAAAAATATATCTGAAAGCAAAAGAATTAACATTAGACAGAATTCAGAAGAATCTCTAATCATAAACATAATAAGGGTGTGTAAGAAAACAAGGAAAACATACTTCCATATTTATCAACAAAATATTGGAATTCAGCCCATGAGATATAATCATGTGGTTCAGAGTGAACAGTGGAAGGAAATATCAAAATCGAGCTGCTATTAGCCTATCAAAATCCCAAAACAAGCTCAATAATTCCACATAATGATATGATAATGGAAAAAAAATGACATCTACTCAAGAAAAAACAGCACCTCAACAACAGTCTTAGCCATTTCAGCTGAAGTTAATTTGCTGTCATGTAATCTTTTGCAAACTTTTACCTCTTCAAGTGGATGAAAAGAATCTCTAGAAACCGAAACCTTTGATAAACAGATATCTCGTGTCATAGGCAACCTATTTGAGTGCCTGTTATAACTGTATAAAAAGAGCAGAATCCTTAGTAATAGGCACTGAAATGTTTGGAATTTTCTATATCTATTATCTGTTTTACCTTATTCTAGAATGATGAAGAAGCTTCTGATACTTGAAATGTGATGTTAACCAACTGACAGTGGTTCCATTTCCATATGATGTTGAACAGCAACCAATGCTTTCCATTTGATGAAGATTATTAGACCCTGAATATGAAAATGAAAATGAAAAGAAGGAGAATATATATGTAGATGAATATGAATATGATTCCTTTTAGCTCCTTGTTATGTTCTTGAGATTGAAGAAAGGTATCAATGGAACTGAGCTGGGATTGGCCAGACACAGAGACCCATTATGTACACGCGTCGGGCTGTGCTTAGTTTGAGAGTTTGAGTGGAGGTCTCTTTCAGTCATTATCATTCTTTCTCTCTTCCCCGAGATTCCACCTGATTTTACTGTACAAATTGCGGCAACTGCTTTTCCTGTTGCCTTGGAGTTTGTTTGATGTTGATTATTTAATATTTTTGAATAGTTCAATTTTCAACTAAAATATTCAAATTTTAAATATATCTATTTCTGTTTTTAGTACTTCGATTGATCTTTGGTTATTAAGGTTTTTTCTTAAAAACCCATGTTTGATTAAATTTTTAAAAATCAGTATTTTATGGTTAAAGATAAATTAATTTTATATAATTAAATGAAAGATATTTTTGGGATTTAAATAAATAAAAAGAGTTATTAAAATTTTGAAATAATGGTTGAGTTTTGAGATAAAAATCAGTAAAAATCCAAAATACCACTTAATCAAATGAGCCCTTAGTTTAGGTTATTGCTCTTTGATTTTTTTTTTGTGATTGCTTCCTTTTTTTTAATAGTTTATTTAACCTTTTATTTGTTAACACCAAAAATAATGAAATAAATATATTTTAATTCGTTTTGTTTTTGTGTGTTAATTCACTTGAGACGAACAATTTGTAGGTCAGTATCGCTTTGAGTCTATACGAAAGTGTATTGTGACTTCGCCCGCTCAGACAGTTCATTATTTTTTGGGTCAGGACAGAATGTTCACACTCAAACCTTCTCAGAAAATCAACATTGGTCTCTCTTGGTTTCATGGTCTATTTTAATTTGTCTTTTTTTTTCATGAATTTATATATTTTTTGTTTTTATGTCATATTTAGTTGTTTATTTTTACTTAAATTTGACTATAAATTTTTAAAATTGGTTTTTATTTGATTTGAGTTATTTTAATAATCAAAGTCTTGTTAGGACTCTTATTTGTGTTATTTCTAATTACTTTTTCTGTTTGAATTATTAAATATGAGTTATTTGAGTAAAATGATATAGATTGATATTAGATTGTACATTAAATAACTAGAGATTAATTTATAATGACAACATTAAGAATATATAGAATAAAGGATAATATAGTAAATAGTTGATTAGAGAATGAGTTTATTTGAAACCAATCTCAATTAATCCACACCAAACAAGACTTAGATATGTTTGGTATTTTATCCAAATAAATCATTATATATATTTTTTTCAATTAATTGAAGATCAAACAAGCTTTTGATTATGTAATTAATGACTAAGACCTTTAAGTCAAGCACAATTGAAATCATCTTAATCCCACTTCAAATTGACTAAAAAAGTTTTTTAATCTTTTTTTATTGATAAATAATTAAATTACATTATATATACATATAATAAATATTAATATTAACAAAAATAATCTCATTTTATTCTATTTTATTATTATTATTAAAACTCATCAATAATATATAGTTTTTAATTATTCAATTTATCAATTTAATTATTAAAATATTTTATTTAATATTATAAATTTTAAATATAGACATTAAAATAATTCAACAAATTTAAAATTAAAATAACTTACTTTTTATATTAAATAAAATATTTAAAAAAAAACTCAGAAAAATTACAAATAATCCAACATGACTGGTTACTCTTCAACAAACCTTTCTAGTTTCTACACCAACTATTTCCCAAACACTAAAATAATTAAAATTAAAATTTCAATAAAAATTTAAATCACAATATATAATATATCAATATATCCATTATCTTTCAAAATATTTAATAAATATAACATACAAAGTTTTTCATAAAAAAATTTGTTTTACAAAAAATTACACATCTAAATTTTATTTTATTCTTTTAACCTAACACATAAATTTAAAAAAAAATCAAACTAGTCACCTACAGTTTACACCCGATTTATAATTTAAATTTGGGCTCATTTTAATCTATCACAATTAATCTAAACAAATTAAAATAGATTCAAAATAAATTATCTTTTAAATAAATTATTTTTTATTTTTTAAATTGAAAAAAAGTGAACGTCAAGTCAAATGGGGCCTAAATGCATCAGGGCACCTAAACCCTAAAACAAGCAAGTCCTTCAAAAAATGATGCGAAAAGACAAAAGATGAAGAGAAAGCACGGGTAAAAAATACATCGACATAAACCGCCGTTAAAAGTCATAATACCGTCGCTAATAATTATTAGTGTTAAAAGTCATATTGCCGTCGTTAATAATTATTAGTGTTAGTGAACAAAGTTGTCGTACGTCGTCGTTAAAAGATAATGGTTATTATCAACGGCGATATTCCCCTAACACCAACGTTGATAATCCTTGTTCTCGGATTTTTGGAATATTATTATTCTCTTATTAACGTTGGCATTCCCCTAACGCCGACGTTAATATTAACACCAACATTAATATTGTTCATTATCAACGTTGGCGCTCCCTTAACGTCGACATTACTATTGTTCTTTATTAACGTCGACACTTCCCTAACGCCGATGTTAATGTTGTTCTCTTTTAACGTCGACACTCCCTAAACGCTGACGTAATATTGTTCTTTATCAACGTCGGCACTCCCTTAACGTCGACGTTAATAATGCTTGCTCTCGAGTTTTTGTAATATTTCTGGTTCTCTTATTAAGGTCGAAATTCACATAACGCTGAAATTAATATTGTTCTTTATCAACGTCGACGCTTCCCTAACTCTGTCGTTGATAATGCTTGCTCTCGGGTTTATGGCATTTTTTAAAAATTTTATTAAACCTGTTTCATATGTTGTTGTACTACTATTAGAAAAAAAATTCATTCATAAATAAAAATCAATTCCAAGTTTCAATAAAAATCTCAAATCGTATTAATACAAAAATTTCAAATCGTATGTCAATCACTACTGATCGGGGGGAGGAGGGGGCATCCTAGACATAATCGTCTATATAGCCTCTTGTTGTGTATGCATCATCGCACACATCTCTTCAATTTCACGTCCATATTGCGCCATTTCACGTCTCTGCTGCTCCATCCGTTTTTGCATGTTCCTGTTCTCCTCGATCAGCACTTCCGTCTATTGACGTTGAGACACACGTGAGTTGTTGATGCTTGAGGAAGAACTTCCCCGTTGATCTGCTCTAAAGTGCGTTGGACGTACTCCCTATCCCATCTCGGTCACCCTCCCATGTCCATGTGGTCCCAAAGCAGCCTCAAACACATCAAACAACGACATATCAGGGTTTTCTTCTAATCGCTCACGCATCACATTCTGCAATAACTTACAACACTATTAGTAGTTTTATACTTAGACATGCAAATTAAAACGATAGAAATGATTAGAACTTACGACAGTCTGCAGAATATGCGGAGAAGGCACGAGAGTCGGATCCTCGATGGTCGCTCTCCTAGTATACTCTATAGAAAGAAGTATGCATAATTAAGGGCGTGTCCAATCTCCCTCTCATGTACAAATAACATACACACCATCTGTTAGATATTATGAAAATTTTATACTCTTACTAAAACTTACCATATGTCGCTCCACTAGCGAAAATGGTTTGTTGATGGTGTGGTGGGTGTATACGAATTTCGATATGGTGTCGACATTCGTCGTACTTTTTTATGCATAAGATAGTTATAGTTGTTAGTTAATGGTCAATTAAACATATAATGAATTAAAATGACTATTATACCTTAAATTCAATCATGAAATAGTGATGGTCAAGGAGATAATTCTAATTCTCGTAGTTGAATTCACGAGGAGGATTTATTCTAATTGCCTTCTCGTCGTCATTATGTGGTTGGATGTAGTCCCCCTTGTTCGTATATCTCCACATATCCCATGCTTTCTTCACACTTGACATCGCCCTATCTCTATATATGTCAATGTGATTGGGTGATGACTCGAAAGGATCGTGAAAAATAATAACATATTTTAAGATTAGGAAAACTTCAAATTATAAGATAACACGTTAAAAATATCAAACTCCTAGAGATGGACCACCATATATGGTCTAACTGAGCATGTGACAGATCAGACCAATTTCTTAGACGATGTGGCACCACCATGGGATTACGGACGATGGTACCAATATACCGAACCAGTAGATGGAGTTATCGCATGTGGGCTTTCCATCCACCTCTCTAAATTCTAAACTCATCTTCTGCCCAGTTGGCAGTTTCATGAGAACTGTGTTTTTGTTCTTCTCCCGTCCTCTCCTCCTCGATGAAGACCCTACAAAATAATAGTGAAAAGACATTTGTTAAAATTTGTATAATCATTTAAATATCACATATAAGTTGTAATTAATTACCTACAATCTCGAGTATGGAGGAATCCTCCTTTAGGGTGACAAACGCCTCGAGAATGGTGGAATCATCCAGTCCCTCAATTTCCGAAAGTGATCCCATATAGCTCATATGATCATCAGATTGTACATCATTTATACAAGCTCGAAGATCGTCTATCTATCTCGATAGAGCTGATCGTGTATCCCGTCCCTTAGGTGCCATGATATCTGCAAGAAAAATAAAGTTAAAATTTTATAGAGGTGATCCTATTCTATTTGACCTAAATTAACCTTAAATGCTCGAATAACAGAGATTTATTTTTGTGACAATTTTCCATTCAGATTTAGATGACATATCCGTAGCGTAAAACACTTATTGTTGTTGATTTGCAATTATAAACGGATCATGAATCTGAGTTCTCAATGTCTATTCACATTAACACTTACAAACTCATATTTATCTACTTTTATACCACAGTCCTTGAAATGTACATCAAACCATCTACACTTGAAAAAAATTACTCGGTTACCACCAAAATATTATACTTTTATGATATATGTGAGTACTCCATAGTAATTTATCATTTCGGCCTCATTGTTGCCAATTACTAAGACACCACTATTTTGCGTGGTTAATCCTTCGTCATGATTCTCAGTGTTGAACTTATACCCGTTTATTTTACAAGAGTTATATACTTCTTATCATAAATTGTCGGGACACTCCAAATCTTTAGACTTAATGTTCGATCTGATTATCATTTAATTTCCCCACTTTCGTCTTGAAAAAACTTATGTAAAGTTTACCGCGTTCAAGATTAGAAAGATTGAGTCTCCCTGTATCGATCAACTCTTGCGTGAATTCGCTGCATATAATGAAAATCAATTATAATTAATTAATTACAAAATTCACACTTAGTTTACTAATCATCTTATCAACTCTTACTTGTAATATTATTCGACTTTGAGACAATTTTTTTAAAATATGTACATGAGCATATATACTCTCAATCACCCGGTTCATATGTGTAAAGTGTTGCAACCGATAAATTTTCCATTGCCAAGAATATAGAAAATATTGAAGTTGGATGTATTGATGTCTCTATTGACTCGTAATCTTCTAAATATCGAGCACATAAACTCATACTCTCGTGTAAAAGGTAACTCTCACTAATTGACCCTTCAAGAAATTTTTTGTTCTGAATGTACTTTTTAAGGTACCCATATATTGTTTAATTGCATACAACTATCGATACTGGACAGACCCCCTAGCAAAGCCTCAAAGGTCAAGTGTACATGCAAATGTACCATTATATCAAAGAATGAATGTGAAAATATCTTTTCTAATTTACAAAAGGTCAAGACAATGTCATCCTATAACTATTCCAAATTATCTAGATTTAAGGATTTTTGACACAACAAACGGAAGAACCTAAACAAGTGCACTGGAGCATCATACACATCATCCAAAAGTAAAGCACGTGTGGAAAGTGGAATCAAATACTATAATAGGATGTGACAACCGTGACTCCTTAATCCAGAAATTTTCTTATCAATTACGTTTACACACCCTCCAATATTGGAGAAGAACCATTCTGACATTTGTACATATTTAAAAAACATACATAATCGTTTCTTCTGATCTGAGTAAAGTGCGTATGGGGCTGCCGAACATTTAAAAATACCATCAACCTCAATGAGATGCAATGAATGATTTATGTTCAATAATTTCAAATCTTTACGAGCTCTAAGTCTATCCTTCCTTTTTTCTTTAAAATCCATTATAGTGCCCAACACGCTATCATAAATGTTTTTTTCAATATGTATCCCACCCAAATTATGCCTCAATAACAATATTTTTCAGTATGGTAGTTCAAAAAATATACTGAGTTTATTCCAATTATCACCCCGAGATTCATCAGACATCTTTCTCTTTTTGGGATGGTATTTAGTCAAATATATGCCTTTCAAATATTTTGTTTGCATTAATATTTCTGTTCTAGACAAAAGATCAGGTGTCGGTCTTAACTCTGTATTACTGTCAAAAAATCTCTCTTCCCTACGCCAACGATGAGTAGGTGGAAGAAACCATCGATGACTCATGTAACACTCTTTCTGGCAGCGTACAAATCTCTGCGAAGCTGTATTCTTATTACAACACGAACATGCAAGTTTATCCTTCGTACTCCATTCGGATAAATTTGTATATGCCTAAAAATCATTAATGGTCCTTAACATAACTTTCCGCACATTAAAATATTCTTTACGGCTCGCATCGTAAGTCATCACACCGGTATGACATAACTCTTTTAACTCGTCAATCAATGGATGGAGAAACACATCAATGATATCCCCAAGACTTTTTGGCTCGGGGATTAACATGGAAAGAATGAAGTTATTTTTATCCATGCAAATTGTAGGAGAAACGTTGTAATGGATAATAATAACAGGACAAATGCTATAAGAATTCTTTCCATTTACAAAGGGTTGAAACCCATCACTTGCGAGAGAAAGTCTTACATTATGAGGTTCGAATGAGAAATCTTTAAACTTTTCATCGAAGGACGTCCATGTCATTGAATTAGCTAAATTCCTTAAGACTTCATCATCAACATTAATATTATATTTATGCCAAGTCATCTTAGGAGCGGTTTAGATCACATGTACAACCTTTGCAACCTCAGTGCAAGTGAGAAATATCGTATAATTTTATTTGGAATGAACTTCCCTTTCACCTTTTTCCGAAGCGTACCATTTGATTCATTGATCTTTCATCTAGAAACACCACAAACTTTACACTCGTCCAAATCTTTATATTCTTTACGGAAGAACATACAATCATTTCTACAAGAATCAATTTTATCATACGTTAAACCGATGTCAATAATAAATTTCTTACACTCATAGTATGAACTTGACAATTCAGAATTAACTGGTAATATTTTCTCTTCGAGCAATTTTAATAACAAATCAAATGATGTGTTGGTCCATTGACCAACATTTTTTATGTGAAATAATTTAAGTAAGGTGGAGGCTTTTGAAATTCAGGATCCTTCGTACAAGGGAAGTTCTAAATCATCCAACAACTGGTAGAATGCCTTAGCATCGTCATCAGGGTGTTCATTATGATAGGATCGGCTTTATCGTTAGAGACGGGGGTCTGGCTAAGGATGAAGGCTTATGAAAAACGGTTTGAAAGAAATCCTGTTAGGGATTTAATTCACTTTCTATTCTACGCAAACTTGTGTAAACACTTGAAACAGATTTAAGGCGGAATTGTTTACTTGGGTTTGAAGCACAAGACGAAATATGAAAAGATGACAGAAAATGAAGAACACAACAGTTTGTTTATGGATGTTCGGAGAAACTCTCATACGTCACCCTTTCTTCCAACCACCGGAAGGATTCACTATATGATGAGAATCAAATACAGTTTACACACACACTTAGCTCACTATTGAACAGAACACTTTCTGTTCAATTACAAGAAGATGAAGAATATCACTCAGCTAATGGTGTTTTGATTCTAGCTCTCTCTCTCAATTCACACACAGTACAATCAGAAAGAAGCTTCAAGAATGAGTTCAGTAAGCAAGATGATTGAGTAGTCTCTCTGCAAAATCAGAATGCTTGGTTGTTCGTAAGGTTTCGTGTGTTTCGTCCGTTGCTCTAAGGATTGGTTAAATACTGATCAGGAGCTAATGGTCGAATCTTCAAGAATGATACGCGGCGCTCTTCTATTGGAAAGCCTCCATTGTACACAGCAGGTTCTGAGCACAAGGATCGTGGCCATACCGAACTGGTAGTGCGCCGAATATTCCATCAGGGATATACCTGCAAAACGGGTAATGTAAGGAAAATTCTCTTACGTGTCATTCCTTGATTGGATGCATATAGCTGTTGTACTAATCTTTACAGGGAAGTGGAGTAGGAGTAGGGTACAGCTATAACACGTGGGTATGAGAAATGCTAGATTTCAAGTGTACTGCTTGAATCAGAGCATTAGACGTATTTCAGTTAGACGAATCAGTCTAATGAAATAAGTCATTTCCTTCTGATGAAAAACGTCTATTAGACCGCCTGATCTACTATAATTAGACTCGCGTCTAATATCAATAACCATTAGACGGGTACGTCTAACTCCACTGAGTTAGACTACCACGTCTAATTCCGGTTCTACCTCAGACTTGTCTGAAGGAGTTAGACCCACGTCTAACTTTCAATAATTAGACAACCCATCTAATTATAATAACCATTAGACGGGTACGTCTAACTCCACTGAGTTATACTACCACGTCTAATTCCGGTTCTACCTCAGACTAATCTGAAGGAGTTAGACGCACGTCTAACTTTCAATAATTAGACAACCCGTCTAATTATAATAACCATTAGACGGGTACGTCTAACTCCACTGAGTTAGACTACCACGTCTAATTCCGGTTCTACCTCAGACTTATCTGAAGGAGTTAGACCCACGTCTAACTTTCACTAATTAGACAATCCGTCTAATTATAATAACCATTAGACGGGTACGTCTAACTCCACTAAGTTAGACTACCACATCTAATTCCGGTTCTACCTCAGACTTATCTGAAAGAGTTAGACCCGCGTCTAACTTTCACTAATTAGACAATCCGTCTAATTATAATAACCATTAGACGGGTACGTCTAACTCCACTGAGTTAGACTACCACGTCTAATTCCGGTTCTACCTCAGACTTATCTGAAGGAGTTAGACCCGCGTCTAACTTTCACTAATTAGACAACCCGTCTAATTATAATAACCATTAGACGGGTACGTCTAACTCCACTGAGTTAGACTACCACGTCTAATTCCGGTTCTACCTCAAACTTATCTGAAGGAGTTAGACCCACGTCTAACTTTCAATAATTAGACAACCCGTCTAATTATAATAACCATTAGACGGGTACGTCTAACTCCACTGAGTTAGACTACCACGTCTAATTCCGCGTATTCATTAGACCATCCGTATAATTCTTTACGTCTATTAGACTTACACGTCTAACTCCGATGAGTTAGACTGTACGTCTAATTCTATTAGACTCACGTCTAATTCCGTGTATTCATTAGACTACCCGTTTAATTCTTTACACGTCTATTAGACTTACACGTCTAACTCCGATGAGTTAGACTGTACGTCTAATTCCGTGTATTCATTAGACTACCCGTCTAATTCTTTACACGTCTATTAGACTTACACATCTAACTCCGATGAGTTAGACTGTACGTCTAATTCCATTAGACTCACGTCTAATTCCGTGTATTCATTAGACATCCGTCTAATTCTTTACACGTCTATTAGACTTACACGTCTAACTCCGATGAGTTAGACTGTACGTCTAATTCCATTAGACTCACGTCTAATTCATGCGTCTAATAGACTGCCTCCGTATAACTCCTTTGAGTTAGACTGAGCGTCTAATTTCATTAGACTTGCGTCTAACTTAATGCGAATGGAGATCAAAATCGGTCTAATGACCCTTATTAGAACCAAGTTTAAAGACATGTTTGTCTTAATACACCTGTATCAAAACTTATAAATTATTTCATCATCAAAATATCAGGGGATAAATTATTTCAACACTTAGTCAAAATAATTTGACCCAACAGATTATTTGAGGCTTCAACGATTGGATACAAATCGTTGATATCTTTTCGTTCATTTCATCATTAACGACATTCTCTCATAATCCACCTTAATTTTCATTACTAAGGCCATCTAATTCATCATCATCATCCTCATCACCCATTTCATTCGAAGATCTCGTTTCTCCATGAACGTACCAAAATTTGTTATTTTGACGGATTCCAAGCGTAATTAGATGATCTCTCACCACTATTATATCCTCATAAGTTCGATTTGCACACTTTACACACATACAAATTTCTTTTAATAGACCTAATCGCGAAGTCTTTGAATATTTTAACCCCTTGAATATAATTTGGATCATATCGGCGTAGAGTCATCCAACTTTTATTGAGGACTTCCATTTTAACTAATTACAACACATAATCTATAGTTCTAAAATATTTCTATCAGCATACAACAAAATAACATCTACTTAGTTCAATTAATATCAACATATAATCAACTAATCAACATACTAACCTAATTTTTCAATAACATATTAAATATACTAACAACAAACATTATTTAGAAATAGATCAAACAATCTATCAAATAAAACATAAATAAAACCTAAAATATATAAATAATATTAACCTAAATCAAACATAAGTCTATAAATAATATCAACCTAAATCAAACCTAAAATCTAAATCAAACCTAAATCTATCAATAATATCAACACCAGATCATATCTTAAGAATCAAGAAAAGAATCATTTAATCCTACACCAGATCATATAATTTTTATTATTATCTTGTTATGTTCTTAACAAAAGAATCATTTAATCCTACACCAGATCATATAATTTTTATTATTATCTTGTTATGTGCTTAACAAAAGTATCAACCTCCAAACGTGTAACACCACATTCTTCAATGACTTTCTTCAAACCAAACCAATTTCCTCCGCGCATCTGCTCCATCTCATTTCACATCATAATTTCATGTTATTTGATGAATTTCTTATAGCCACGAATACGAATGTGATGACTTATGAAGAGTCATTAGAAACTTTTTCAGTTCCTACATGTAATGAAGAAGAAGGGTAAAAAGAAAGTATGGTGATTCAAGTAGTGAATGAAGAACTTTATATGTCGATAATAATCAAGTAATTAAATAAACTACATTGATGGACCACTTCAAGTCAATAAACCATGACACTGAAGTGACTGTAGGACTTGGTTTCTCATTGTCTTCTTCTTCAACCAATATGTGTTCTTCTAACCAATGGACAATTAGGCTCTTCTGAGAAATCTTCATCTTCAATTTCCTTCTAAGAAATTGAAGATAAAGATTTCCCAAAAGAGATTGATGATCATTGAGAATGAAATCAGTAGTTTCACTTTTCACCACTAATGGAAATCTCAAATTCTTAAAGGAGAAGCGAGAGAGAAACGTGTTATTTAATAGGCCATGAAACTTATTTAGTAAAAAATGTAAGCAACGACATTTGTCGGTGCCGTGGTTGATATTATATATTATCAGCCACGACATTATGCTATCGATAGGGACAGATCCATTCGAGGTCTAGGCTGGCTTAAGCCCATCCCTACCTAATTATATATATATATATATATATATATATATATATATATATATATATATATATATATATATATATATATATATATGGGTTAGGGCATTAGAGATGATAGAGATTTATATATTTGTTTGATTATTGATTATTTTTTATTTTTGGGGGTGAAAGTAAGAGGTTGTGACGAGTCTAAATAATTATTTTTTAAAGTTGATTTGATATGGTTATTTTAATATTTTAACAATTTAGGAGTATTTTTTATTTCTCAATTTATTATTTTGTTTATATTCAAATAATATTTTCCAACAAATAATTATCATTTTTAAATATTTAATAAGGGGCGGATCTCTTTTAGGGAGCCCATCCCGAAAATATATATCTATATTACGGTAAAAATGTGATATGACGCTCTAATTCCTTGTTTTTTTTATTTAATTCATTATTTGATTTTTTTTAATTCATAGAAAAATGGTAAAATTTTACTATTATACATAATTTTTATGTTATTTTTTTATGTTTATCCCATTTTTTATTTTCATGCCCACCCTAACTCAATTTTTTAGATACGTCCCTGGATATCGCCGTCCCTAGTAGTCTTTATAATATAAGTCATGGCGATAACATAATGTCATGGCTGATATTATAGATTATCAACCACAACATTATGTTTTCAAAGTGGCTGCTATTATAGAATATCAACCACGACATTATGCTATTATCGTGGCTGATATTCTAAAGACTATTATGGATGGTGATAGCATAAGGTGGTGACTGATAATCTATAATATTATCCATTGTATTATGCTATCGCTATGGCTGATATCTTTTTAAAAATGGCGAGAAAAGAGTAGGAAAACCTGAATTTTAGTGACAAGGTTCATAACGAAAACTGTCATTGATAATAATGGCTGGAGAGGGACGGGAAAGCTAAACTATTAGCGACGACGTCGTCAAACAAAAACCGTGACTGATAATTATTATCAGTGTCGGCGTAACTTTGTTGTCGCTAATATTTTTTATTAACCACATAGTGCTTTGGTTGCCGTCACTAATATTTTTTTATTAACCACGACGTACCTTCGCCGTCATCAAACTTCGTCGCTAATAACCCTAATTCTACTAATTCTAGTAGTGAAGGACAAAAGAGAAGGGAAATAACTTGTTGTTGCTTTTTGGAGAATTTTGTTTAAAGCCTCGTGGAACACAAGGCAAGAAGAGAAAGGTGCGGAAAGGATAAAATAGAAGAGACAATGCTCCATTATTCGGAACTACAATATAATCGTGGTCTCGAATTCAAATTTGTTTGTTTCGGTTTTCTTTCACTTATTGGTTTACGATGTGTGATGTTGTTCCCATTCAGAAACTCATTTAGTTATTAACTAAATGAGTCCGAAACGAATACATCGGTTTGTTTGGCCTTATGTGGTAAGTTGTGATAGAGCATGTAACTAAAAGGCTTTGGTCTCTTTAGTTATATTTATCAAGTTTTTTCTTCTTTTTCATTACAATCGACAAATTCACTTTGCTTCTTCAAATGTAGAGATCGGATATTACGTATATCATTATTGTTTGATAAATCTGACATTTTTTAAGCGAAACTTGATGAACAGGAATGACAGATGACACTGATGATCACGAACTCTTTCTAATCGAAATAAAGTGGGGTTTGCTGAAATTAATTTATTTGACCGGTTAAATGTAGGGCCTTTTGGGTCCAGCCCAATCAAACAGTTAATTAAATGAGCAAAACCTAAGAATGTTGCTCATTCTATCACTTCTAGAGAGAGAAGACATTCTGCAAAGAAGAAGAAAATAAAGAAGAAGAAGAAACAGAGGAAGAAGAAGAGAAGGAGACAGTAGATCTCTTACATTTTCACCTTCAGGTTCTAATTTCTTGTTGTCTTATATCTAGACTAGCTTGAGTCTGAATGAAATTGGTTTTCTCTATTTGTGTACCTCAACTTAGGGTTTAAAGTTGAGAAGAATATTTGTATCTGTTTCTTGTTTATAGTGAAATTTGTTAGTTGGCCCCGTGGTTTTTTACCCTCTAGGTTGAGAGGATTTTCTACGTAAATATGATGTTGTTTTGTTCTGTGCTTGATCTTCTGTTTTAGACTTAGATAACCTGTGCATTTACCCATCTCACATTGCTAGATTACAGTATAAAAGTAATCTTCATTTCAAAATTCCCAACAAGTGGTATCAGAGCTGTTAGGTTTATTTTGAAGAGTGATTTTGTAGGTTGAGATGGAAGGAAATAGCACAATGATCAGGTTGACAAATAATAACTGGCAGATTTGGAAATCCAAGATGGAGGATATCCTTTACTATAAAGACTTGTATGAGCCGGTTGAAGGAGATAGTGCGAAGCCAAAAGATATGTTTGACGGTGATTTGACAAAATTGAACAGGAAAGCAGTTGGCACAATCAGACAGTGGCTTGATGATAGCGTGTACCACCATATAGAAAGTGAGAAGAGTGCACATGAGTTGTGGAAGAAGCTGAAGTCAATGTATGAGCAGAAAACATCAAGTAACAAAGCGTTTTTGATTCGAAAGTTAGTAAATCTGAAATTTAGAGAAGGTGCAGGTGTTGCTGAGCATTTAAATGAGTTCCAGAGCATGATTAATCAATTGTCAGTGATGGAGATGACCTTAGAAGATGAATTGCAAGCTTTATTGCTCTTGGGATCATTGTCCGACAGTTGGGAGACATTGGTTGTGACAGTCGGTAATGCAACTCCGAATGGTGTTCTTACTATGAGTATAGTTACTAGCAGATTGTTCAATGAGGGACAAGAAGGAAGCCAACTAATATAAATAGTGCATAGACCCTTGTCACAGAGAACAGGGGAAGAGCTGAATACCGACAACAATCAAGAGGCCATAACAAATCCAGAGGCAGATCAAAATCTAAGGGAAGACAATGTTATCACTGTGGTAAAGAAGCTAACATTAAGAAAAATTGTAGAGCCTGAAAAAGACTAAAGAATGAAGACAAAAATTAGAAGAAAGATAATGAGATCAGAAATACCACAGCCACAGTAACTGAAGATGATGTAGTGATTCTTTCTTGTGAAAAAGAACAATATTTACATGTAGAAAGTCACCAAGGAGTTGAGTGGATAGTTGATACATGTGCTTGCTATCATGATACACCAAATAGAGAGTTCTTCATGACTTACAAGGCTGGAGATCTTGGTACAATGAAGATGGGTAATACTAGTTACTCAAGCATTGTGGGTATTGGTGATATTTGTTTTGCAGACAGAGTTGAGACATCAGTTAACAATGAAAGATGTGTGACATATTCTTGATTTGCGTCTAAAATTGATATCAGGTGATGTATTGGACAAAGATGGATTCAAGCATTACCTTGGTAGTGGAGAATGAAAGCTCAGCAAATGATCAATGATTGTAGCAAAAGAGAAGTCGTGGAACTCCTTATACAGAACCCATGTGAAGATACTCAAGAATGGGTTGAATGTAGTACAAGCTGAAAGCTCTTTAAATCTGTGGCATCAACGTCTCGGCCATATGAGTGAGAAATGGTTACGAATTCTGGTGAGGAAGCTTCACATTCCCTCAACCAAAGATGAGGTTTTGGATCTATGCGACTACTGCCCTTTTGGTAAGCAACACAGAGTCTCTTTTAATCAAACATTAGAAAGGAAACAGAATGTGCTGGACTTGGTTTATTCTGATGTGTGTGGTCCTTTTGAGGAGGAGTCATTGGGTGGCAATCGATACTTTCTAACATTTATTGATGATGCATCTAGAAATGTGTGGGTTTATTTCATGAGAACGAAAGACCAGGTATTTAATTACTTTCAAGAGTTCCATGTCATGGTAGAAAGAGAGACAGACAATAAACTGAAATGTCTTCGCTCTGATAACGGGGGAGAGTATACCTCCAAGGAGTTTAAAACATATTGTGTAAAATATGGAATTCGACATGAGAAAACAGTTCCTGGAACTCCACAACACAATGGTCTGGCTGAGAGAATGAATCGCACCATTGTAGAAAAGGTGAGATGCATGCTGTAGATGACAAAGTTGCCAAAACAGTTCTGGGCAGAAGGAGTTCGCACAACTTGCTATCTCATAAACAGGTCACCCTTTGTTCCTTAGAAGTTTGAAATACCAGAAAGTGTATGGTCTAAGAAGAATATTTCATACTCGCATCTAAGGGTGTTTGGATGCAAAGCATATGTGCATATATTTCAAAGGAGCAAAGATCCAAGTTGGATGATAAAGCAATTCCATGTATTTTCCTTGGGTATGGAAATGAGGAATTTGGGTACAGATTATGGGACCCAGAAAAGAAGAGAATTGTTAGATGCAGAGATATTGTGTTCTTCGAGGGTCAGAATGGGATAAATCCAGAACTCATTGAGAAGTCAGAGAGAGTTGATGAGTCCATAGAACTCATACCAATTCCTTCATATATACAGTCAACAGTAACCGATGAAGATGAACATAATGAAGAACCACTGAGGAAACCTCTGACATGAATGACAGTAATGATGATGAGACTGTTTATGATGTTTCTGAGTAGGGGGAGCAACATCATCAAGAGGATCCAGAAGAGCCCCCATTAAGAAGGTCTGAGAGAGAGCACCAACCTTCTAAAAGGTACCCTTCTTCAGAGTATATACTATTGACAGAAGAAGGAGAGCCAAAAAGTTTTCAGGAAGCACAAGTTCATAAAGACAAATTTAAGTGGCAGAATACAATGAAAGATGAGATGAAGTCATTGCAAGAAAAGGGCACATATGAGCTGGTGGAACTTCCTAAGGGACAAAAAGCATTGAGAAACAAATGGGTGTTCAAGTTAAAGAGAGATGAAAATGGAGAAATTATGAAGTACAAAGCTCGACTTTTTGTAAAGGGTTTTGGACAGAAACAGGGCATCGACTTTGAGGAGATTTTCTCACCAGTGGTAAAGATGACTTCCATTCGTACAGTGTTAGGTCTAGTAGATAACTTAGACCTTGAGCTTGAGCAACTTGATGTAAAAACTGCATTTCTTCATGGTAACTTGGAAGAAGAGATCTACATGGTGCAACCAGAGGGTTTTGAAGTGAAAAAAAAGGAGAACATGGTTTGCAAATTGAAAAAGTCTATACGGTTTGAAACAAGCTCCGAGACAATGGTACAAGAAATTTGACTCTTTTATGATGAGTCATGGGTACTAGAGAACCAAGGCAGATCCGTGTGTTTACTTCAAAAGATTTTCTAATGGAAAGTTTCTGATCCTTTTACTTTATGTTGATGATATGTTGATTGTAGGACATGATGTTGAGAAAATAGCAATGTTGAAGAAGGAGATGTCCAAGAAATTTGATATGAAGGACATGGGCCAAGCACGTCAGATATTGGGAATGCAGATTACTCGTGACAGAAAGGCTAAGAGACTTTGGTTGTCACAAGAGAAGTACATTGAAAGGGTGCTTGAAAGATTCAACATGCAAGGAGCAAAGGAAGTAAGTTGTCCACTTCCTAGCCATTTTAAAATGAGCAAGAGGATGTGTCCATCAACAGAGAAAGAAAATGATGAAATGTCAAGTGTACCATACTCCTCAGCTGTAGGGAGTTTAATGTATGCAATGGTTTGCACTAGGCCAAATATAGCGCATGCAGTCAGTGTGGTAAGTATGTCCTCTCTAATCCAGGAAAACAATATTGGGAAGCAGTGAAGTGGATTATTAGATATCTAAGAGGCACTTCCAATTTGTGTTTGAGTTTTGGAAATGGTGAAGCTGTGTTAGAAGGTTACACAGATGCTGATATGGCTGAAGATCTATATCACAGAAAAATCCACTTCGGGTTATGTGTTTACTTTTGCAGGGGGAGCCGTGTCATGGCAATCCAAATTGCAGAAATGTGTGGCTTTATCAACAACAGAAGCAGAATACATTGCAGCAACTGAAGCTGGTAAGGAGTTATTGTGGATGATTAGATTTCTCCTAGAGCTTGGTATGCAACAAGAAGATGCAATTGTTTTCTGTGATAGCCAGAGTGCCATAGATTTGAGCAAGAATGCTACATATCATTCCAGAACCAAACATATTGATGTGAAGTTTCATTGATTAAGAGATGTAATAGAAAACCAGCAGATGAAGTTGAAGAAAATCCACACTGATAAAAACCCGTCAGACATGTTTACGAAGATTGTTCCAAAAGACAACCTCGAGCTCTGTTGTCGGCTTGTCGGCATGAATACCAAGTGATGACTTGAAGATCGATGTACCTCTCTCCGTGGGCTGGAGGGGGAGATTGTTGGGCCTTTTGGGTCTAGCCCAATCAGGAAGTTAATTAAATGAGCAAAACCTACAAATGTTGCTCATTCTATCACTTCTAGAGATAGAAAACATTATGCAAAGAAGAAGAAACAGAAAAGAAGAAACAAAGGAAGAAGAAGAGAAGGAGGCAGTAGATCTCTTACATTTTCACCTTCAGGTTCCAATTTCTTGTTGTCTTATATCTAGACTAGCTTGAGTTTGAATGAAATTGGTTTTCTCTGTTTGTGTACCTCAACTTAGGGTTTAAAGTTTAGAAGAACATTTTTTAACTGTTTCTTGTTTATAGTGAAATTTGTTGGTTGGCACCGTGGTTTTTTACCCTCCAAGTTGAGAGGGTTTTCCACGTAAATCTGATGTTGTTTTGTTCTGTGCTTGATCTTCTGTTTAGACTTGGATAACTTGTGCATTTACCCATCTCACATTGCTAGATTACAGTATAAAAGTAATATTCATTTCAAAATTCCCAACATTAATTACTAATAATAAAAATAATAAAATATATGATAATACAAATTAATTATATAACAATTAGAGAACTTTTTTTCGTTCAACTTCCTAAACTAACCTAGTTTATGGTTCATTTTTTTTTAATTTTTTTTTAAATTATTTTTTTATTTACATTTAAACTCATTATATATATATATATATAATTTTAAATTTTTATTTTTATAAATTAAATTAATTTTATTTTAATATATATTTTAAATTATTATCACTAGTAAAAAAAGGACCTTTACCGACGGTTTTCCCGAATGTTTTGTAAAACTCTCCTAAATACTCCCGAGAGGAACAAATCCTTCGGTATTAAAAATAGATTCCGAGGGGGTGTAAAACCTTCGGGTTTATTAACTATTACCGAAAGTTCTTTGTAGAACTTTTGGTTTTTACCTTCCCAAAAAACCAAAAAAATTCTAAGTGTTGGATGTGAGTTATTTTTTTGAAATCCCGGGGATTTTTAATTGCGAAGGTTATTCAAAGAATCTTCGGTTTTACCTTTTTTGAAATTCTCTTTTCCGAAAGTTTTACAAAGAACCTTCGGTTTTGCTCAATTAAAATGGTTATTTCCGAAGGGTTTTTAATAAACCTTCGGTTTTGACTAATATCAAAACCGAAAGTTATATGAAAACTTTCGGCATCTACCTCTATAAATACAAACCCTAACCCTTCTCTTTTTCATCCACTCATCTCTCCTTTCTCTCTCTCCCGCGCCGCAGCCGCCTAGCCTCCTCCACGCCGGTTCTTCACTTCTCTCGTTCAGGTTTGTTTCAATTGATTTTTTTTATTTTGTTTATTATGAGATTTAGATTTCTTAAGTTTATATATATATATTATCTAGATTTATGCTAGTTTACGTTATTTTGTTTGATTAATATATATATATATACATATATCTGAAATGCATTTAGGATATGGGTGATTCATGGAAGAGACTTCGGCGTACACCGGAGAAACTGCATCCGTGTTACCAGAATCTGATAGCACAATCAGAAATTACGGCACGGGAGGAAGAGGTAAGACAGATGACGCTGGAAATGGAACAAATCCGATTAAGGGATGCGGAAAGAGGCCGTTTGCTCAGTGAAATTAAAGCGGACATGGCCGAAATGGCCCAGAGATTAGAGGATCTCGAACAGGAACTTGTGTTGTTGAGGAGTCGACTGAATCAACCACCCCCTCCTCCCACCCCATCTAATAATTTCTGGATTAATTATGTGTTTATTTGTTTTTCCGTATGAACGACGATGACAATATTTTTATGTGTTTTGTTTTAATTTTCATGAATTATTATTATTATGTTTGGTTTTAATATATATGTTGTTAATGAATTATTTTATTATTGTTTACTTTTCACTTTATTTATAAAAAAACAGTATGGCCAAAACCGAAGGTTTATTTGAAAACCTTCGGTTTTGACCCTGGTTTAAAAAAATCAAAAAAAATTCTAAGGGTAAAAACCGAAGGTTTTCAAATAAACCTTCGGTTTTGACCCTGGCTTAAAAAAATATGAAAACTTTCTAAATATGGGTAAGGGTAAAAACCGAAAGTTTTCAAATAAACCTTCGGTTTTGACCCCTGTTTAAAAAAATCTGAAAATTATCTAAATATGGGGAAGGGTAAAAACCGAAGGTTTATTTGAAAACCTTCGGTTTTGACCCTAGTTTAAAAAAATCTGAAAATTTTCTAAGTATGGGTAAGGGTAAAAACCGAAGGTTTTCAAATAAACCTTCGGTTTTGACCCCTGTTTAAAAAAATCTGAAAATTATCTAAATATGGGGAAGGGTAAAAACCGAAGGTTTATTTGAAAACCTTCGGTTTTGACCATAGTTTAAAAAAATCTGAAAATTTTCTAAGTATGGGGAAGGGTAAAAACCGAAGGTTTTCAAATAGACCTTCGGTTTTGACCCCGTTTTAAAAAATCTGAAAATTATCTAAATATGGGGAAGGGTAAAAACCGAAGGTTTATTTGAAAACCTTCGGTTTTGACCCTAGTTTAAAAAAATCTGAAAATTTTCTAAGTATGGGGAAGGGTAAAAACCAAAGGTTTTCAAATAAACCTTCGGTTTTGACCCCTGTTTAAAAAAATCTGAAAATTATCTAAATATGGGGAAGGGTAAAAACCGAAGGTTTATTTGAAAACCTTCGGTTTTGACCCTAGTTTAAAAATATCTGAAAATTTTCTAAGTATGAGGAAGGGTAAAAACCGAAGGTTTTCAAATAAACCTTCGGTTTTGACCCCTGTTTAAAAAAATCTGAAAATTATCTAAATATGGGGAAGGGTAAAAACCGAAGGTTTATTTGAAAACCTTCGGTTTTGACCCTAGTTTAAAAAAATCTGAAAATTTTCTAAGTATGGGTAAGGTTAAAAACCGAAGGTTTTCAAATAAACCTTCGGTTTTGACCCCTATTTAAAAAAATCTGAAAATTTCTAAGGGTCAAAACCGAAGGTTTATTTGAAAACCCAAATAAACCTTCGGTTTTGACCCTTCCTAAAAACATCCTATTTAAGGTCAGGACCGAGAGGTTTATTCAAAACCTTCGCAAAAACCCTAAAAACCGAAAGTTATACTATTCACTTTCGGTTTTACCACTTCCTAATTTGTTAAATTATTTTGTTTTAAACCTACTAATCTAGACTCCTAGCTAATATAATCAAGTGTGTGTTATATTTTAAAAATGAAGATTTTGTTTGATGTTAAAATCTTTATGATTGTGTTTGATTATATAAATAAGTGTATATGTATGTTTGTGTTTGATGATCATATGAATGTGTACAAAGTTTGATCATATAAATTGTGTAATGTTTTAAGGTTATCAAATGTGTTAAAATAATGGTGTTCAAAGTCATTAGAAGGTTAAAAATCAATTAATTTAACAATTTGTGAAATTGTAATTCCGAAAGTTAATTGTAAAACTTTCGAAAATAACCATCAAAACCGAAAGTTATACTATTAACTTTCGTTTATATCTAATTAAATTAAATTGTACACATTTCAAAACCAAGAGATTTAGACATATCTCTCGGAATTTAATTAATCAAAACCGAGAGTTATATGATTAACCCTCATAAATTAATTAAATGATCAAAACCGAGAGGTAATCATATAACTCTCGGAAATTAATCAAATGATCAAAACCGAGAGGTAATAATATAACTCTCGGAAATTAATGAAATGATCAAAACCGAGAGTTATATGATTAACTCTCGGAAATGATCTTTAAAAAAAACAAAACCCGCTTTTTTTCTTTCTTCTTTCCCCGTTTTATTTCTCTCTACCGGCCAATTCTTCTTCCGCTTCTTCTTCCGCGCCGCCTCCTGCCCAGCCGCGTCCTCCAGCCAGCAATCGAAGAAGAAGCCGCGCCGCCCTCCTCCGATTGACGCCGCCGGTTATTGAAGAAGCCTTTCCGCCGCCAGGTCGCTGCCTCCACTTGGATCGACGACGCCGCTTGCTGCCTCAGCTTGGATCGACGACGCCGATGATTGAAGAATGCCGCCATCGATTGAAGACAGTCGTCGCCTCCTGCTGCCGCGCTCCGATTCAAACTACAGCCGCATAGGTTAGTTTGATTTTAGGTTGGATTTTGGATTTTAGGTTATATTTTGGATTTCAGGTTATATTGGTCTGATTTTGGATTGTAGGTTAGTTTGATTTTTGATTTTAGGTTTGATTATAGGTCTGATTTTGGATTTTAGGTTAGTTAGATTTTTGGATGATAGGACTGATTTTGGATATCATGTTATATAGGTCTGATTTTTGATTTTAGGTTTGATTATATTGGTTTCATTATATTAGTTTGATTGATGGTTAGTTTATATTGGTTTCATTATATTAGTTTGATTTTAGGTTAGTTTGATTTTAGGTTATATTTTTGATTTTAGGTTTGATTATATTGGTTTCATTATATTAGTTTGAATGATGGTTATTCAGTTTGATTTTAGGTTAGTTTAGGTTTTGATTATGATATATTTTGTTTGATATGATGATTATTTGGTTTGATTTAAGTTTGATTTAGGTTAGTTTTTGTTTGATTATATATTATTTATGTTATATTATGTTAGAAATATGTTTGATTTAGGTTTTGTTTGAATTATGTTTGATTTAGATTTGATTTTGGTTATTAGATTTGGTTTGTAAATGTTTGATTAATGTTAGATTTAGGTTATATGTTCAATATTTTGGTTAGATTTGGTTTTTATATTGATTTGTTAGATTAGGTTTGTTAGATTATATTTTGTTTGGTATATGATATATATAGTTTGAACTTTCGTGGATTTATGTTAAATTTAAGTTAGAGAATATGGTTTGATTTTGTCTGATTTTGGATTAGGACCGTCCGTCTCTTGAAGATCGCCGCGGTTAATCCACCTTCAGCTGCCTCCTCCACCGTCGCAGTGCCTCTCCACCGTCGCCGGCACAACTCCTAAAAAAGGTCAGTTTTTAAGGATTTTTATGTTGTTAGGATTATATTGGATTTTAGGTATGAATTGAATTGTATGAATTAAAGTTGATTATGTTAGATTTGGTTTATGTATGAATAAATTAGATTTTAGGTTAGAATTGCATTGTTTGTATTATATTGGATTTTAGGTATGAATGAAATTATTTGAATTATGTATGATTGAAATAGTGTTTGACTAAGTTTCATTAGTTTCAAAAATTGGTTAGATTAATGATGATTGGTTATTTGAATTAGGCCAGATTATGTTGGATTAGAATTGATTGCTTTGAAATGTGTATGAATGAAATAATGTTAGATTATATGTATGCTAGATCTAAGTTACATTCATGTTACGTTTTATTCTTGTTTGTTTATGTGGAATATTGGTTGGACAATGTTATATTAAATTGAATTAATGTGATCGTTTAATTTATGTGGCATTTCTTTTATCATTGATATATTGGTTTGGCTGAACAGGTTTTGGTTGCGAGCAAAATAATCCGCACATTTTTAAAAATTTACGGGAAAAAACCGAAAGTAATATTAGAAAACTCTCGGTTTTTACCCAAAGAGAAAACCGAAAGTAATATTAGAAAACTCTCGGTTTTTACCCAAAGAGAAAACCGAGAGTTATATGACAAACCCTCGGTTTTTACCCAAAGACGAAAACCGAGAGTTATTAGGAAACTCTCGGTTTTTCCACAAAGAGGAAAACCGAAAGTTTTATAATAACCCTTGGTTTTCTTCAAACGGAGAAAACCGAGAGTTTTCATATAACTCTCGGTTTTCTCCATTAGAAGAAAACCGAGAGTTTTCTAATAACTCTCGGTTTTCTTCAAATGGAGAAAAGCGAGAGTTATATGAAAACTCTCGGTTTTCTTCTAATGGAGAAAACCGAGAGTAATATTGAAAACTCTCAGTTTTCTCCGTTTGAAGAAAACTGAGAGTTATTTGTAAAACCCTCGGTTTTTCCACAAAGAGAAAAACCGAAAGTTTTTCAATTACCTTTCGGTTTTACTCTAGGGTATCTAAACCGAAAACTCTACGATATCTCTCGGTAAATGCCCAATTGTTTTTAACGAGAGAGTCAATACCGAGGGATGGCGAGAGTTACCAAAACCTTCGGTAAAGTGTCTATACCGAAAGTTATAGGGTCAAAACCGAGAGTTTTTACCCTCGGTTTTGATCCCTTTTTCACCAGTGTATTTTTATAAATTTAATTATTTATATTTTAATATATATATATATATATATATTTATATTTCAATTATTAATTTAATATAAGGTAATCAATATTCACTTTACCATTCAGATTAATAATTGATAAATACTAATAAATTTAAAGTATTTTAACTCTAAAAATATAATAATTAATCGATCATAAAAACGGTTACAATCATCATTCTCTAAATTATTGACGATTTTGTCCAGGACATCGTTGACTACCTTTCGTATGACCTTCTTGGCCACAACTCCCACAAATGATGATCATTCGTGAGTTATCCATTTCGGTTCGAATACACTAGTTTTAACCTCGTTGTTTTTTCATTCCTATACTTTTCAAGTAAAACGTTATCTTTATGCATAATTAAACTCTTTATTATTATAATTTATAATTTTTGTATATAAAATGTTTACTTACTGAGTTATTAGACTCATTATGCTTGTAAGGTGTAAATAATCAAAAGTAAGACTATAATAAGGACAATGTTAAAGAAAAGCAAAAGGAATCAATGCAGGATGGCGTGATTGTGTGAAGATGGACTAAATTGTTTTTGAGAAATGTTTTTGGTAAACACTTGTATTTTTAGAAAGAAAATGTAATGGAATTTGTAGAATTGTACATATTTGTTTTTAAATGATTTTAAGTATGGATCTAAGTTGACGTTTCCCAGACTCGAGTGGCGGGATTGGAATTCCAAAAGGAGCCAACAAGTATTCATTTTGGCCATCTTCCCCTAAAAATGGAGTTTGAATTGTAACCAGTTTCCAATTTCCATCTTTGTAGACAAGGAAATTAAACCCCAAATTCCAGTTCATAATTTGTTCTTAATTACTTGGTCAATGTTGAGAATGTACTGTAGGAAATATCCTAGAAGGTAAACTACAATTATTATGGTATGGCAGAAAGTTGATTAAATATATATTTTAAAATATTATATTACAAATTAAATGTTTTTTTTTTTTATGTATTTAAGGTGAAAAAATTGAGTTGCTTACTCTTTTTTATAATTTTATGGATGATGTTTCTAATAAATTATTCATAACTTGAATGGTACGGTTATTTATGAGGTTTTCATGATTTGATTGCGACCTTAGCTATTAATATAAAATTTATGCATTCAATCAAAATAAAAGAAGAAAATGTTTTGATAAATGAGAAATAAAAAAGTAAGAGTAAAAGTATAGCACCTAAATATGATATTCAAACAGATTATTTTGGCTTAGACAAAAAAAAAAACTTGCATAACCTGAAATTCAATCGTTATGAAATTAACTTAAACTTAAACAATATTCGTAATGAGAATCGAATCTGAAAATTTTAAAACATAAGTATTATCATTTAAACTTATAATAAAATAGTTCAAATATATATTAGTTTGAAACAACTTTAATTTGATTTATTACATTGGATAAACATGCCTGCAATATTTTTATTTTACATTATTAAATTAAATTAAAGTATACATGATAAAAAAAACAAACACATATCTATATAATACTATTATTTGAATCAGAATCCATAAGATTGATGTTGATCAATGTGGTTGATCATCCAAGGGGGCAAGACTGTGTTTGGCTTTTGCCTTTGAAGAACAACCACTTCTCCTTCTTTTTCCTTCACCTCCTTCTCTTTAACCTGCACCAATAATAACAAATAATTAATATCGAAATCATCTTCATCACAATGATATTATCTAGCTAAATATATATAGGCAGTCAAATTTGGACCCGGCATGAAAACAAAACCCTAATCGAATACGAGAAAATTAAGTTAGGGTAATGTATTTTTTGTTCGGGTCAAAATCAGGTCAACCTATTTAACCTGATTAATAAATAGATCAAAATTGGGTGACCTGAAATAACCAAAAGTAGACCCGATAATTCGTTTACAAGTTTCTTTTTTGTTAAATATTGTGTTTTTTTCTACTCACTCATGCATTTTCTTTTTTAAAATTTTTCTAAACAAATTAATGATTTATTTTTATTTTTGTTTTGTGTTAATGCCATTTTAATTTGAAACAGACATATTAATTAATTATATTGGGCTGAGTTCGAGTTAAGTTAGGTAAATTAGGTCAATTGAATCGTGTTCGAGTCAATCACAAATAAACATGTCAGGTTCAAGTTATAGATTTTGACACAAATTACTAAACATATAAGGTTTATATTAGTACCACTTAACATGCCAAATTGTCACCCCTAGTTATATATAATCAAACCCGAATTTTGGTAAGCTCGGCAGGCAAGCTAATGGGATACGACTGCCTAACCCAGGGTTAACCATCTCTTATGGTAAAAAAATATTAATAAAGTGTACATAGACCCTTAAGCCAAGGACAACCCGATACTCTTATTAGTCAAATTCAATATTTTTTTCTAATTTCATTATCTAACAAACTCCACTCATTTATAGAAAAAACATTAATTAATTTATATGTGCTACAATGTTTTTTTTTTTACTAATGTGGAATAATTTTTAAGTTAGATAAACAAAATTTTAGTATAAGTAGCCATGTAGGACAACCCAAAAGAGTGCCGGCTTATATATAATCTATTATTATATGTAAGAGAATCTTAACTTTAGTATAATGTTCACAAGACATGTTTAAAGAGTATATATTACTTTTAATAATAAAATAATTAAAAATATATATTAATTAACATAGTTTAAGTCTAGTTTTATATGAACATAATGATGAACATGGATGAAATGATAGATGAAAATGTGTTAATTTGATAATATTTTGAAATTTTATAAAGATATCAACATCCAAAGACTTCTTTGAACATCTTTAATCTCAGAGTCCATTTGAACAGAGAATTAGAATTGATATGTACTAAAATTATAATTTGAATTTCACACGAATTGACACTCAATTTCAATTAAATAATTTCAATAACTATATTTAAAATAATTATAAAACTGTTATTTAATTTCAATTAATATATTTTGAAATAAATATAATAAAAATAATTTAATTATATATATAATTTAAATTAATAAAATATTCTAGCTTTTGAATTTTTTCTAGTGTACAACTTCCATGGTACTACAGGCTAACTTTTAAATTATAAAAATACTGATTAACACATTAACGGTGTTCTAACGATAAAATAATAAATACGTTGTTTGAAAGAAATATAAAAAAAATATTAAAATTAAATTCCGAGGTAAAAATAGTATAATTAAAATTTACAATTTGAATTCTATTATAATTTATTTCAATTTTTAATCTTAATATCTAACCAATATAAGAGTTGAAATTACACCTCAAAAATCTTATTTTATTTTGAATTAAATGAGAACTAGCATGACACCTCATAATCATGCCCCGTTTAAGTTTAAAACACTATCAGATGAAATCGAACCCATGACATTTTAGTCTCCTAAGCCGACTCTTACCATGGAGTTACCTTAGTGGTTTTACACCTCAAATTTTAATTTTAATTCTAACTAATTTCAATTTTACCAAACTTTTAGAATAAATTCTTTACTTTTGAGTGACAAACCTAATACAAATTATATATATATATATATATATATATATATATATATATATAAAAGCTAATTTAATTTAAAATTTAGAACTTAGATGAAAATGTGACAAATATAAATAAAAAATTATAAAATTGAACCTTTTTTACGAGTGAGTTATTTTTCTCCTGCAGTGTCTTATCCTGTTCAATACCAAGGATATTGAAATTAAAATTAATTAAGGCTCAAATAATATAAATAATTTATAATCACCAATATATAATATCTTAAGTGACAAGAATGATTTAAAAAAAAAACTAAAACTTAGGTCTTCGATTTTCATTTAGAACGTCATAAATAAAAATAATAAATTATGACTACAGAATTTATACTAACTTTTCACTTTATTTATAACTTATTTTCTTACCTTTTCCTCTAGTTCTGATATGGACTTCAGCATTAATTGATTCTACAAACAAATTTACCAATATTAGTAAGCTATGTATAAGGTGTCTCAAAATTTAACCATAATATTTGAAATAATGAATAAACCCTTAAACTATTACCAAATTTTGAAATGCCGTCCCAAGATTTATGTTTTTGAAGTTATTTTTTTAAGTATACATCCCTAGCCTTCTTTCATGTTGATTGTTTTTAAATAACTCATGATTATCTAATTTATCATTAAATTTACCATCACATCTTTAAAATTATCTCAAAATATTAAAATACTTTTCATTTTCTAAAAAAATATATGTATATATATTTATACCAAACAAAATATTATTTAAAAATAAAAAATAAACCAAGATCAAATTTCAAGGCCCTAGTTATTATAACAATAAAAAAGAAAAAAAATAATTAAGGCTAAAAATGGAAAACATGAGATCATAGCTCACAGCCTCACACTATTATTAATCAGAAATCAAGATAAAAGACACACATATATATATATAATCTAACATTAGGGTTCGCCTATATTCTTTGACCAGTTAACGATTTTCTGTTTAAAATTATACATTTTGGAAAGCTCAGGTTAATAGATTTTTATTAAGCAAAATTAAGTTCAGTTATTTTTTTAAAAATGTCTGAGACATAAATATATCCTATAAGAAATCTTTTAAAAAAAGTTGAAAGACTGATATTAAAATATAAAAATAATCTAAAAATGAGCTTGTTTGTTCCTACCTTTTTGGACCTCATATTCTTAAGTCCAGAATCCAACTCGGTTTCCAAGCTTTGAAGATCTCTTAAGCTCAATGATTCCAAATCTTCTCCCATGAGATGCCTATAATATTTTATTATAAACAGTCAAATTCTCCATAAATTAATACCCATATTTATTTTTATTAAGACAAATTAAGAATAAATGTATTTTAATTAAAATTATTCACTTAATTAGATGCGGGTGTCATGTAATATATATTTTTTTCCCATTGTGGTCAGGTTTTAACTTCGGGGGAAAGTAAACGAGTCATAAAAAGGGTTAGGATATAAATACATTTTTTGATATTTGTTTTCTTAAGACACAGTAAGTTGGAAAGAGAGTGAATAGATTTAAGAATTTTTTAATCACTTCTTGTTCTTTAGTTGATCTAGAGAGATAGGTTTGAAGAGCTTTTAATTATGGAGTATCTCAATCATTCATAGGGTAATCACTTTTTTCATTTGAGATATGGGTATGTAAGTTTCTAATATTGACATTTTTTTGATTAAGTGAAACTTATCTCTCTCATGTACGTAGGTCAATTTTGACCGAACTACGTATATTGTGTTATTTCAGTTTTGGTAAATCTGTTGTTCGTCATAGACGATTTCAGAACTGATTTGTCACAAGTTTGATTTCTAAGAAGATTTGTGGTTTTGCTGGTGCAAAACTCAACCGTGGTATCATAGTAGTATTGAATGGTTATGTATTTTAACATCTGAGGGGAGTGCTCCGTTGGTTACCCGATTAAATTCAAAGAGGAGATCAATTAGTTTCTTTGTTGGGGCTTTTGTTAGTTGTTAAGACGGTAATAATGTGGAAATCTAGACCTAATATGGTGAGTCTGAATGGTACAAACTATAGGCAATATAAACTAATTATTAGTGATGTATTAGTTTTAGATGATTTGAATGAAACAATTGAAAATGAGGGTATTAGATCTGAGAATACAAAATAGATTGATTGGAAAAAGACTGATAGAAAGGCGTGTAGCTTTATTCGTTCGTGGGTTTGTGTAAATGTTGTGCAACATGTTGATAATGAGACTACAACGTATGGTGTGTGGAGTAAATTTGAAGCTTTCTACGTTGGGAAGTCAACAAGAAATAAAGCAGCACTGGTACAAAGGATGGTGAACTTTAAATACATTGATAATAAATCAATTGTTGAGAACTTTAATGAATTTCAATAAATTTTGAATCAACTGAGTAGTATAAAGATAAAATTTGATGATGAGGTGCAAGAACTTTTAGTCCTTGGCTCTTTGTCTACGAGTTGGGAGACACTTATTATTACTCTCAACAACTCATCACCAAATGGTAAAGTCAACGTGGAATTTATCACCAGTTCCTTACTTAATGAGGAGAATTAAAAGGGGGATAAACCATTTAAGTATGATATGTTGGTGACTGACAGAGGAAGATCAAAGGATAATATAAATGATTCGAGTAGGGGTAAGTCTAAAATCAAGTGTAGAACTCCGAAGAAGGATGGTGTTTTCCATTACTATGGAAAAATGGCTCATTAGAGAAATGAGTGTTGGAAATTTAAAAATGATAAATCAAAGGGTACGGTGAAACCTAGAGAAAAGAAAGAAGAGAGTGTAGATACATCTGCTTATACTTCGGATGGTGAATTGACATATGCTTTTAAATGTCAAGACTCATGTCTTAGCACGTATTCAAATGAAATAAAATGGATTGTCGACATAGGTGCTTCATTCCATATTACTCCATACAAAGGTTAATTCTAGTCCTATAAAGTTGGTGATCATGGTGAGGTTCGCATGGATAACAATAGTGTGTCTAAGATAGTTGGTCTTAGTGATGTTAGAATTGAGACAACCATGGGTTGTTTCCTGACTTTGAGAGATGTAATACATGTTAATGACTTGAGAATGAATTTGATTTTTGTAGGTAAGCTCGGTGATGGAGGCTACCATAATGTTTTCAGTGGTAGAGCATGAAAGTTAAGTAAGGGTTCCTTGGTTGTTGCACGCGGTAAGAAATGTTGTTACTTATACAAGACAAATTTGAAATTGTCTATGATGTAGCGTATTCTGTCATGATAGAGTCATCTCATGAGTTGTGGCTAGGGGTGTAAACGAGTCAAGCTGCTCGTGAGTAGCTCGGTCAAAGCTTGACTCGAACTCGGTTTGACTGAACTCGAGTCGAATTCGAGTAGCTCAATTATAAAATCGAGCTCGAGCTCGAGCTTTACATTTGTTGTTCGAGTAGCTCGCGAGTAACTCGTTATATATTATATATTATATCTATTTATATATATATATATATTATATCTATTTATATATATATTATATTTATTTCTATATATATATATATATAATATATATATATATAAAATTAATTTCCTTATGCCTTCTAAGATTTTCATTCTCAAATCATCTGTCTCTCTTCCTTCCATTCTTAAACAATCAAACTCATTTCTTTCTTTTCTCCTTCCATTCTCGTTTTCTCCTCCTTCCATTCCGAACAATCAAACTCATCTTTCTATTTTTCTTTCATTCTCAAACCGTCAAATTTCTCTATCTCTCTTATCTTTTCATTTTCAAACTTCTCTATCTCTTCTCTTTTCTCCATCTTCATATTCTTTCTTTATCAAAAAACTTTGAAACATATATTTTTTGGATTCTAATTTTAATGGAACAATTTTTTCATTATCTTCATCCTTTCACTATTTTATATTTCGAATCTTATAGAATTTGAAGATCACTATATGACTAATACATTATATTGTCAAACTTTTAATATTTATGATGAACGTTTCTTTTGTAATTTTTAAATGAGATTTTTGTGATTGAATTATTATTTTTAAATTATATGATAAGATTTATATTTCTTATTTTTAAATAATATTGTGATTATATATGTGTAGTTTGTTAAATATATATTATATTATGTTTGAAATATTATTTAGTTATAAAATATAATTTTAACTAAAAATTTTAATTTTCGAGTTAACGAGTCGAGTAACTCGAATTGTAATCGAGTCGAGTTCAAGTATATATTTTGCTACTCGATCAAGTTCAAGTTCGAGTTCGATTATTTACAATGTAATTCGAGTCGAGTTCGAGTAGTATGGTACTCGACTCGACTCGTTTACACCCCTAGTTGTGGCACAAGAGACTAGATCACATTATTAAAAAATGGTTGAATGTTTTGATCAATAGAAATGAGTTGTCGAATCTCAAGGATGCTCATCTTGAAAGTTGTGTGAAATGCTTGAAGGGTAAGCAACACAGTGTCTCCTTTAGTAAGTTGAAGGTGGAATTGAAAAAGAATGTCCTTGAGTTGGTCCATACAGATGTATGTGGTCCTATAAAGATTAAATCCATAGGTGGTGCTTCTTATTTTGTAACATTCATTGACGATGCATCTAAGAAGATTTGGGCATATGCTATAAAGTACAAGGATGAGGTTGTAGCAAGGTTTGAGCTCTTTCACAAACTGGTTGAAATAGAGATATGTAGGAAGTTGATGAGGGTACGATCAGATAATGGGGATAGCACATAGACTCATTTGATGATTATTGCAAAGAGCATGGTATTCAACACGAACAGACTATGTCCAAGACTTCACAACAAAATGGAGTGACAAAGAGGATGAAAAGAACAATGTTGGAACGGATGAGGAGTATGCTCTCCCATGCTAAGTTGGCTAAGAATTTCTAGGCTGAAGCCATGAGCACTGCAATGTATGTGATCAACCGTTCTCCCTCCAAACCATTGAATAATAAGTGTGTAGAAAGCGTATGATCATGTAAAAATGTTAGTTATGACTATTTACGTGTTTTTAGTTGTAGAGCCTTTGTGCATGTTCTAAAATATGAGAGGTCTAAGCTAGATGCAAAAACCAGGCAATGCATATTTTTGGGTTATGGTGATGAAAAGTGGGGATACAGGTGTTATGATCCAGTGTAAAAGAAGGTTTTTAAAGGCCGAGATGTGGTATTCCTTGAAGATTAGACTATTGAGAATTTTGAAGATTGTGACAAGCTCGATGCGTATATACGTGATCTTCCTGGTCTTGAGTTGTCTCCTGATGTTGAGGAGACAAGACAACATGTACTTCATATTTGGATAGTGATGATGATGTTCATTAGGGTCAAGTTGTAGACCATGGAAATTATATAAAAGCTAATTTTGGTGATAATATTGAGGCTGACTTTGAAGTTCAACATAAAGATGGAAATCAACAGAATCAACAAACATAGGTACTTAGGAGGTCTACTATGGAGAAAATGTCAAGTTCTAAGTACCCTGATATAGAGTATGTCCTTTTAACTAATTGTGGGGAGCCTATATACTATAACGAGGCTCTCAAGGATGCTCACAAGGAAGAATGGTCAGCTATCATGGATGAAGAAATGAAGTCATTGCTGAAAAATGACACATATGAACGGGTGGAAAGACCAAAGAACATAAAAGTATTACAAAATAAATGGGGGTACAATATCAAGAAAGTGGGTGATGATAGTAAGCCAAGATACAAGGTTAGGCAGGTTGTCAAAGATTTTGGCTAGAGACATGGAATCGATTATGATGAGATTTTCTCACCGGTAGTGAAGATGACTTCCATCTGGGTGATGTTAGGTCTAGCTGCTTGAATGGACCTTGATGTTGAACAAATTTATGTCAATACTACATTATCCACGATAATTTGGAAGAAGAAGTTTATATAGAGCACCTTAAAAATGTTACAATAAGAAAAGTGAGGAAAACAAGGTGTGCAAGCTTGTCAAAAGTCTATATGGTTTGAAACAAGCACCAAGGCATTGGTATCTTAAGTTTAAGTCATGCATGACCATCCATGGGTGAATGAAGGCGTTTATAGATCACTTTGTCTTTATGCAAAAGTTTTTTTTTAACGATTTTATTATACTTCTTTTACATGTTGATGAAATATTGATTGTAGGGAGAGATAAGCTCAAGATTGCCAAGTTGAAAAAGGATTTGGAAAGTATTTTGAGAGGATAGAATTGAGTCAAGCAAGACAAATTCTTGGAATACAGGTTATTCATGATCGGGTTAAGAAAAGACTATGGTTGTCTTAAGATAGATAAATTGAGAAGATTTTTCTAAAAAGATTTTGTATGGATAAGGCAAAGTTAGTTGCTTGTCCATTAGCTACACACTTGAAAATAAACAAGACAATGTCTCCCATAGATGAAGAGGAAATACAAGAAATATTCAAGGTTCCATATGCTTCAGCAATAGGCAGTTTGTTGTATGCAATGGTCTGCACAAGACCGAATATAACTAAGGGTGGCCAAACCTACGGATCGGATACGATCCGGTATTTCGGATCGGATATCCGCTTTTATTTTTTCAAAAATTGCGATCCGTATTCGATCCGGTATCCAACCACTATCAAATCCGAAAATACCGGATCGGATCGTATCGGCCAGTTGGATACCCGCTGATACGATTTTTTTTCATATTTTAATTTTTTTCATATGCTAGAAAATTAAAATTGTTCTATTAAGGATTTCAATTATGAATAATGACAATTTGAGAACAAATCTAAAGGGAAATGGGAAGAAAAACAAATGAAAGAGACATATTTTTGTTTGGGTTTGTAAAGGAAAATGGGAGAAAACATAAGAAAGAGGGAGATTTTGTATTTTTGTTTGGGTTTGTAAATAGAAGAAAGGAAGAGATAGATTTTTGTTTAGTTTATAATTGTTTAATAATATTTTTATTTGGGTTTCTAAAGAGAAACATGAAGGAAAATATAGGAAGAGAGAGATTTTTGGTTGGATTTGTATTTATTTAATTATATTTTTGTTTGGGTTTGTTTATTTAATAAATTTTAAAAATGTCCGGATCGGCTTCGGATATCCGAAATCTTTTTTGCCCGATCCGTATCTGATCCGGAAATCCGGTAAAAGTATCGGATCGGATCGATATCCGAATCCGATCCATCGGATACGGATTTTTTCGGATTGGATCGGTCGGATCAACGGATCGGGTCTTTCGGATCGAATTTTTTGGCCACCCCTAGATATAACTCATATGGTTGGAGTAGTTAGTCATTTCCTTTCAAATCCTGGTAAGGTACATTAGGAAGCGGTTAAGTGACTAATAAGATATCTTCGAGGGACCTCCAAATATGCTTTGTATTATGGTACTAAAATGCCACATGTTGAAGAATTTTCTGATTCAGATATTAGTGGTGATATCGACACAAACAATGAGATTAACTTCAAGGTATCTATTTATCTTTGGAGGAGGAGTTGT